>NC_089198.1:22710186-23010186 GCF_963930695.1 Labrus bergylta | reverse complement strand
AACTAATAAAGTGCTATATTGTTAAGTGACACCTTTAGAAAGCTAACCATAATAAATATTGTGAAATTAACTGTGCAGCAACAATCTAGCTGATAAATGATTGTTTCAGTGGTAACATGCAAGTATCCAAAAAATGTATTCTCATCTTATATCTTCCCTTCTTTCATTTAGAGTTTCTCGATTTGTTGTAATCAAACTCTTAACATGATGAATTCCTAACTGTCTGTCTGTCACCAACAGTATTTTAAGTTAGAGAGTTGTTGCCAAGAAAAGAAGAACTACAATAGGAGTAAAATGTTGTTCAGGAGGGAATATAGTTTCTTCTGACATGCTGTTATCAGCACCCAGCACTCAATTACATAAGAGAGATAACACCCAGGACTGTGCTTAAAGTAATGGAGAAAAAGATAGAGAGCGCAGGCACCTCCTTCAGAGCTCAGGCATTTCCTTCTGGGATATCCCCCTCGTCTGACCTCTGGGGGGGGGGGGGGGGGGGGGATTGGGGGGGGGGGATGGTGGAGAGGAAAAAGTGAGTGTAAAACTGGCAGGGTCCATAAGGGCGTGTCCTCCTGAGAGTTAAAGGCTAGCAAGCTACACTGACCTTTAATGGGTTTGAGTGACAGGCAGTCGGTGATGGATCAGCCGACGAGGACTGGTTGGAAAGAGGCCCTTTCTCTATTGTTCTCTCTGTGACGTTCCATGCCATGCTTCAGTGAGGGCAGGTGCTTTAGGGTGTCAAAATAGGAAGACCTACGGACAGGCTTGGCTGCTGTCCATGCTCCTCTGACACATGACAAAAGCTCCAATTTTGCCGTGGCACAAAAGGGAAAACTTAAAGTGAGAGCAGGTCGTTTACAAAGAGCTGCTAAGATTCCACGCTTTGCTCAGACGGGAAAAGGGCTGACTAACCTTTGGACCCAAGTGAGTGTGTTCTGGAAAGATTTGGTCATCTGCCCTTTCTTCTTCTGTGAGTTCACCAGTATATGGATATCACATTGATAACTGTCTTTCCATGGGAAATGATCCATGAATAATATCAACTATAAGGTCTTTTTGTTGACAACATACCTAAAGAGAGTTTTTATAAGGTTGTGAAACATGCTGAAATGAATACTGAGGCCTCAAAGTGACCCACTGGAGCAAACAAGATCAATAGTGACATGATTGACTGTTTCAATACAGTAGGTTTCTACGCCTGTTATGCCTGCCACTGGGTAGGTGCCAGGCAAAGTGAGTTACAGCACGCTGCAGAAACAGTCTATGTTTATATTTTCCCAGCAAAGATTCACAGTGAGTGGTACAAATGACTGTCAAAAGACAGCTGGGGGAGATTTTTCATCCGAGAACACTTCTTACGCATGTACAGAACAAGATTAGGAAATAGAGAAGAGGTACCACTTTGTCTACAGGGGATGCTACAATTGATGCAAACTGAAAGTTCTTGAGAGGAGCTTAAAAGGATTTTTTTTTTAAAAATGGCATAGGAACATCTCTACTTCTATGCGGCAGGTTTAATATGTGATAAATTAACAGAGGTCACAGATAAAGAAAAACAAAAGAGAACAGGACACCATCCAAATGAGGAGCAGAAGAAGGAGCCAGGTTGTTATCAAAGCCCAACTGATTATTTTCCACAAGATTTTCCTGTCAGGATGTTATGAATGTCTTCATGTTCACTGGTCGGTGATAAATGGTGTCACTTTTGCTGTGCTGATGTCATACAACAGCCTCAAAGCCCGACTTCCCCTCCATTAAGTGTCAGCTGAAGGATGCACTCGCTGCGTCCTGTCTTTCACAGATGGCTTGTGTGTTGGTGTGGTTTATGTATGTGTGTGTGTGTGCGCACATGTGTCTTAAAGTGCTATGTTATGTTCCATACTTTCCATCGATGTAAAAAGTCTTATGGGGAGGTTTAGCCATCTGTTTCCCCATTTTTTAGCTTCTGAAGCCTGAATGCATTTCTGCACAGGAGCTATTAGATCTATCATCATTACATTGCAGCTGCTGTTAGAACTATTATTTACACTAGTTACTGTATTATTGATTATATGTTATCCCCAGAATGTGCAACATGAGGGTGGGATGTATTTATGTTGGCATTGAAAAACCTTTCCTGTGCAATAATGCATGCCACAGTGTTAAATGAACAAGTCCTGATGCTTTGTTTGTTTTCACAGTGTATCACGCTTTTTCTTTGCAATAGACTGATTGGGATTGGATTTCCTGCGGTGTCAAGAAAGCCAAGGCAGGAATGTTTCGGCTTTTAAAACCAAAATGTGCATTAGACGCTGAAAACATTTCTCAAAGGTAAAATCTTTCTAATGCATTTGGGATTCACGGCACTTAATGTGTTAATTGTCCTGCATAGTTCACTTCACTCCTTTACAGTTCAGTTGTATATTCCTCCTATCTTTTTTTGTACTCATCATATCTATTCTGTTTTTATTTTTTGGCACTACCAGCTGCTACTTGTCTTGTGTTGCTGCAAAGCCCGAAATTTCCCCTCTAGGGATCAATTAAGGAATTATCTTATCTTATCTTGTGGTAACCAACCTTTTCTCTAGAACACAACTGTCTGTGGATTGATCATTGATTAGCAGCTCAAAATACGCACAGGAACCCTGTCAAAACTTTGGGTTCCTTCTCTCCTGGCACGATGGCATGCACGTTCATCAACTCGTTAGAAGCTTTTGTGTTTTGTATATTTGATTCCCTTTTTTCCCTCACAAGATTCTTCTTTAAAAGACTGCTTCAAAAATTAAGAGGCCACATTTCAACTGACCAGTCTTATGGCTCTATTGGCTACCAGCTTTAAATACTGGTTAATTACTGTAGTCTTTTCAGATGCAGTTAGATGCATGATTTGAAAAGCTTGTTTTTTAGTATACTTCTGTCTGATATGAAGGACCAGTGTTTGAAAAACAAATATTTTTTACTAAGGAAATGATTCACAGATGAGTGGAGAGAGCCCAAAGTTAAAGGCAAGGGTTAGTAATTTTCAAAAACTAGCAAGATTTTGAAAGTAGCATTCCCTCAGTGCCCCGTCTTCACCCATCCCCTCTCCTCTGCGATGCCTCAAAAGCCACACCCCTCACTTACATGCACAAGCGCCATTGGTCCAGAAACAGACCTCAGCTCATGCTTTGAGTGTGGGCTCGTGCATGCATGAGGTAGAGAATAAGCAGGGAGACAGGGAGGCATGATTGGTTCATAAAAATGGCACCTCGTGGTAGACATTGGTCCCAAGTTTTTACAGGGTTACAACTGCTACAGATGACAGATTTTCTTCGTTCCTTTTCCAGAGCTCATGACTTATTAATTCCTATCGGGACCTGAAGACAATTTCAATCAAAATCTTAAAAAGTGTATCTGGAGAAAATTACCAACCCTGCCTTTAAAACCTGGTACACAATATGCTTGACATACACTCTGAGAAAACAGATGCAAGGCTATAGCAACATTAACAGTACCGTGGCATATAAATGTTGAGACATAATGAAGAATGATGGAAAAGATGGGGAAATTTGGAAAAACAGCATAGTCCTCAGATATATTATGATATAAAAATGAGACACAACTTGTGAACTGGAAGCTTTCAGAACATTTTATGAAAGGTCATGAGTTTATGGTTTCATCTTGGGAACAAGGTTACACAGGATACGCACTTAACTTTTGGATTACTTTCTCTCATTTTCCTCTTCACTTTATCTTCTCTCTCAGTGTAAGTGAGACTTGCTTGCTGACTACATTTCCCTGATGCCAGTTGAGTCAGTAGCTATTGTTCTTGCTTCTGACGGCAGCAGAGCCGTCGTTGATTGACAACACCACTGATTCCGTTGTGCTTCCTGTGCAGACCAGACAGAGCACACAGTTTGCTTCACTGCTCTTATCGTGCATGTCACCGTGCCAGGAGAGAAGAAAAAGAAGGAAGACCTGGGGAGTATTAAGAGCAAGGGGATTTTTTTCCTTTCTTGTATCAAATCTTAGTCCATGACAAAAGAAGCAGCGTATTTGTATCACTATGTGCATTATTTGTGACGAAGGTGGGAGCTTAATAACCACTTACGATTCTGTTTCTCCCTGTTTGGGCACGGCAAGATGAAAGATTGTTGCTGCCGATAAGATAAGAATGTAGCAGTCGCCTGCTCTGGTTGCTGGTGCAGAAGGAGGAAATGCCTATCTGATGGGATTTTCAAATTGGATTTTGAATGGCCAGACAGGGTAGGAGAAAAATATTTACACGATTGACATCTCCATCTCTGGCTGTTAGAGGCACGGCCTCTGGGCAGTGTTTTAAACAACAGCAACGCATAAAATCAAACAGTTTGAGCGAACAATGATACACAAAGATATTACTAATTCTTCTATTTTGTACGAGTTTTAAAATGCACTGAAAATGAGGGTAAGAGCAAAACAAAGTAAAGACAAAAGATGTTCCTGTTTGTCAACATCTTTTTCCTTCCATGTTCATTTATTCGCTATGACCTTTAACAGAACAACTAACCTGCATCTACAAGTGTGTAACCTTAATCCTAACCCCTGATTTAAGACAAACCACCTTGTCCGATATGAATAGACTTCTTTACGCTTTAAATATTTAAACAAATAAATCCTATAACTCTCCTTTTATTAACTTATGTTATGAGCATAGAAGGAGTGTTTGTCATGAGAGGCTGACCTCAGGCACATGGCAGGATAATTATAAACCATCAGAGGAAAAGAATGACTAAGGGGATGAGTGAAGAAATGAGACTGACTGAGTCAGTCAATAGGTTTTAGAGTCATGACCCTTTTTCCCAGAAAGTGTGCCCATTGAGATTAAAGATAGAGTCAGTAGCTTATTCCTAAAAAATAAGATAAAGAATTTGCCAAAAGTAATGACACTAAATCATCTCTTAAGTGCCTCCATACTTGTGTGGTGGTACCTGTATTTGTAGAGAGCCTGTCCTCTGAATGTGTTTTCATGTCTTGGTTGACACTGGATGTTTCTGAGCTGGTGTGTTTCCCTCAGCCAATGACAACATGCAGGTGTGTTTAGGTGTGGATATCGTTCAATAGCGAGAAATAAGAGAAAACATATATACAGTATGTGTTGGCTTTTACCTGTGGACGTGGAGTTGGAGTGTTTTCTGTTACAGGGAGGTGCCAAAAAACGGCGGTTAGCTTGTGCTCGCACAAGCCCAGCACACGTTCAAGCCCAGCACAGTTTCAGCAGATGGCTGTTCATCATGAGTATGGTTTTGCCCAATATTTCTGCCTTAAAGAAAGTTTTTTCCTGCCAATATACAGTAACTTTGCTGAATGTTGCTTAGTGCTGTGCTCATGATGGATTAACGTTGGGTCTTTGTAGATAATATAGCAAAAAGTAGGGTCTTTTACCTGCTTTTTGTAAAGTGTCTTGAGATGACATTTGTTATGAATTGGCACTTTACAAATAAAGATTGATTGATATCAGGTCTTGCTGTGAGTGTGCGCTTCTGGGAGCGATGAGCCCATGGAGGAGGGGGTCCAGTTTAAATGTTGCGTTCACAAGCTGCAACGCACAATGCTACTCAACTCCACCTTTAAGGACTCAGGCAACATGACACTTCATTGTTAAATGGTTGCTAAGAAAAAGGCTTTATAATTAATAAAATATTCTAATGAAGTATCTGCAACAAAGGAACATCTTTACTACTTGACTTAAATTTGTACCTAAAGCGTGTGTTCAAAGATTCAACAGTGAGCGGTAAAGAAAACACACAGAGCAGTCACTTTTAACAGCCCGTATCAGGAAGGTGAAACCTGGGTATAACACTTCAGATGCTGGAGATGAGGGCTAAGGTGGCCCCTGCTTCTTTCTACTTGCATCATGCCACAAACATATCTCTTCACTTTATGAGAACAAATATTTCAGTTCCTGTTATATAGACCCTTAAGACTACATATGTCAACATCATCACAAGAATATTTGTACTGAACACAAACTGAAACTGTTCATACCGTAATACAATCATCTTACACAGAGCTACTGTTGTATGTACTTCTTGGCAGTATTTAAATGTTCTGTATGCAGCATCCAGAAATGTTGCTGTCTCTCTCAGTTGCTCTGCTAAATGCCATAAAACCACAAACAGAAGCTGAATCTTTGACCCTTAAAGTGGACTGACTTACTGGACTCTTGACCTTAATGTCGACAGTTGTCAGACCCTCGTCTGTTTGCCCTCTTGTTTGGCAAAGGCAAGTCAATTATTGGGAAAGTGCATTAACAGCGGGGTCAGTGTGTTTCTCCAAAGGTTAAATCAAGTGTTTAACCCTCCACATTACAGATTGATGGCCGCTTCACGTCGGCCAATGAAACATACAGTCTGGAATTTTTGTAAACATCCATTTAAAGGGGGGCTAGCTGTGCCAGGTGGCTGCAGCACAGAGCTGTTTATTTCTGTGAACTGCTGGGGATTGCAGCCCTGCGAGCAGCCGCGGCACTTTCATGTTTCCCCATACGGCATGCCCTATGCAATCTGCCCGCCTGTTATGAGCATAAAGTAAACGAAACATTAGGTCATCATAAATCACCGGCCAACGACATGTCTGGAGCTGAAATTGGACAACACGAGTAGATCAGCGGGGCACAGAGCGAAGCCGGCCATCTCGTCCTGCAGCCTGCAGCTCCTTCTCTCCTCCTCGGTCCCAATGTGTAAGATCATTATTAAAATTGCAGCTCAATTAAGATAAGGCTAAATTACTTTCTCTGTCTCACTCTTTGATGTTCGGGGGATTTTTCCCTTTTCTACTGCTGAAAAACAAGCCGTTTAAAAGGAGAGAGGGGGGGGGGGGAGAGACAAGCTCTTTGAGCATGCTTTGATGTTGGACTTGTAGTATTGCTCGGGGTTCAGGGATTGTGCATGATTGTTGTTCAGTCAAAAGTGAAAGCTACATCTCATTTGCTTCATCGTAAAGACGACTGAACTTTCTGGCAGAATGAGTAAGAGTTGTGAGTAAGCACTTGTGTGTGTGTGCATGTGTGTTGCATTCCACTTTGCCTGAACTCTTCATTTGGGTTACCACAGGCCCTGAGAACTGAAACATGACTTCTTTGTTTTCAGGATTGGGGTCTGCCCATCTCCATGCAGAATCAGTGAAAATTGAACTTGTTTGCTGTGCTGCGTGTAGAGTGTTGTGTGCAAACTGAGGATTAAATCTCATCAAAAGATCCGTCTTAAATGTCTTGTTTTAAGGGGGAGCGGCAAAAGGACTCTCTGACTACTTACATTTTCACACAATCTTCCAAGAACTTTTTTTTTTTTTTTTGCACATTGAAACATTGATGATCTTTCCCTACAACTTATTCACCGGCTCGGCCACTTTGTCCATTGTTCCTCCTTGTTCTCTTTGTCTTTAAAAGTTCACGTATTTGCCTGACTTCTCACTGTAAACACAATGGAGAGAACATCAGAGGGCCGTGGACTGGGGGATGTTTATATGAGCGGAGAGCCTGGAGATGGAACAGAGATATGAGTGCTGATCTGTGAAAGGAACCACCGCTGTATCGCCGCTGCTCGCCATCACACACAAACACCATCTGGCTGCCTCTCAGCAGAAGGAGAAGACCTCACACCTGCAGTCCACACAAGAGTACATAAAGACCCACGGATATCACGTGAAGAAAACTTTGTCCTGACTTTGGTTTGGGTTTGTAAAAGGCATTAAAACACATTAATGTATGAGCTTATTCAAAGTCTAGCTTTGCCTTGTTAGCCAGATGCTAGTGTTCTTATAGGTCTTACAGTACTTTTAGCTTTGCAAATTAGCACATTATGTAGAGACCTTGAATGAGAAAAAATACTTCCTCAGCTTTCAGAATGACAAATAAAACCCAAATTCAAAGCTTTCTTCAAGTTAATATATAACAATTTCACAATCCAAATGTTACAAAGAGAATGTGGAGAGTTTTTTTTTTTTTTTTTTTAAATCAAATGGTTCATAATTTAATCTTAACACATTCAACAAATATTACTTTCTCACCTTTGCTTTTACTTCCCAGTCTTTCCAGATCAATCTCAACTAACCAGTGTTTATTTTTTACTCTCGTTCCCTCTTTTTTTTTGGACTCTTAATACTGTCTCTTCCTCAACCTTCTCTTCTGCCTCCGTTCCTCTTCTCTTTTCAAAGCACCCAAGCATGAAAAACAGAGAAAGGACGACTCAGAGAAAATTAGTTAACTGGCTGAAGAGTAAACAATGGTTCGCAGAAAAAGACCGTTGGGAGGAATGGTTTTCCTGTCAGAGGTCAAAGGGTAGATTGTCCATTGACACCAGCTCAGACAGCTGACATCTGAGATCCAGTTTGGGTTCCTGCATAGAGCTATGTTAGCTTTTCATACACAGGATTGATTGGGTTGTACAAAGTTGTGATATATTTTGCAGGAATTCCTATCAACCACATTTTGTACAATTTGTTTTTATTCCATGTTGTATATTTTACAACTTCAACAGCCTCATGCTGCACGTTAGCGTTGTTTCAGGTCAAAGGAAATGTGTTCATTTATTACAGCAAATAAGATCTTTGTGGTTGATTTGTGTAATCTCCCTTCTGCTCACAAATACAAATCTGTGAATGACTGAAAGCAACATCTCGTCAGAAACTGTGAACATTTATAATAGCTGTGGCTTTAAAGTGGTGGTGTTTTTCTTTGAACCAGGTTGTTTTACTTGCCTGTGTTTCACCTCACACCCCATTCTGCAGGAATTCTCCATTACAGCTTTTCATGTGTTTTGTAATGTGTGTGTGCGTGTGTATCTTTTATTACAAGTGTGTTGTGGTAGTGGGGAGGGGGCTTTAAGTAAGTGTCTGCTACCTGCGACACTACGATGTATGTGAAAAATAGAGAACACACACACACACACACACACACACACACACACACACACACACACACACACACACACACAGTTATTGCTACTTGCCACTAAAAGTCACTTTCCATCTTAATTCTGTAGCGTGGTGTTGTGAATGAAACGGCAACCATGGCAAACTGAGTCAGTCTTTTTCACAAAAGGAAACTGACTTTTTCTCTACTGTTAGTAAAGTTCAGACATATTTGGTGCTTGATCTCTTTATTTATAGAGACAACAATGAATATCATCTATAAATACAGAGAAATACGACTAAGTTTCTCTGCATCTTCTTAAAGTAAAGGAAAGGATGTTTTTTGGTGTATTTTCAGAATCAGACTCAATGCATATACAGAACTCGAAATTTGACACTTCTTCCTCATTACTCTCCATGTGCAGAAACAAGAATAAACAAAGTAATTTAATCATTTAAATATAAAACTGCTATGTATAAGCTGTTATATGTAACTGTAATAGTACAATGGAGAATGGGAAGGTGCTGAAATAATGTGGTTCTACATTAAGTTGCTGTATGTTTAAGAGCTGGGAAGTTTGGCATTCACAGTACAGACATCATAGATTCAATGATGATAGATTATAAGAAAATATAAAAGCAAATTTTAAGAAATCAATAAGCTTTCCAGGATTTAACTTTGTATTCACTTTTCCGAGCCTTATCAATCTGAGCATCACTAATCTGTCAACAACATGGGGATGGGTGGAAAGACTGGAGGCCTATTTGGATTAACACTCTACTATGTCTAAGTAGCACTTAACTGTCATTCATTTAAATCAGATATTTCTTGACTTACTGACCTCTTTGGTTAACTGACAGACATAATGCATGGTCACATTTTTATCACAGATGGCTATAAAATAATTTCACATGAATCTGTTTCTCAAAATAAAACTTATACTGAGTTAGTCCCAACTTGAAGTCACAGGAAGTTGTCAATAATGTTGTTGTTTTTGGCTATAGCACAATCGCTGCTCCAATCATAACTTTAAAAATATATATATATTAAAAAAACGGGGGCAGAAGATGGAAGATGCAAAAAGGCACTTTAATATTTCAAGAGGAAAGAGGTTGAGGATTGTTTTGGTGGTTTTAATTATTTTTGTATTCACACACCGACATCCCCTCAATTTCTGGTTACAGCAAAGATGAGCACACACATAGATGTTGCTGGAATTAATTGCTTGTGGGTTTCTGTAAGAGTTAAGATGGCTTTAACTCAACATGCACACACACACACACACACACACACACACACACACAGACCATCTCCCCCTTTTCAAATCAAACTTTAAGTTAGATCCACCTCCTGTGTGACTTCTTTCCTTTCTTCCATCATGAAATATGACATTTACTTTTCTGCAGTGTGGCAACGGTTTACCTGCTTCATACCTCTATAAAAAATAAACTTCAAATGAATAAATCAATTAATACTCTGCAGCTCACTAAATCCCTGTCCCTCCCTCTGGTTGGTGTGACACTCTCTCTCTTCTTGTTGTTTAGGACGGAGTAAAAAAACCCAGACGTGAGATGGGTCACTAGCAAGACTGCCTCCTCCTCTTTCGGTGCATATATGACACCCATCTCAGAGCACTTAAAACACCCACCACCGCACAGGAAAATAAGATTGTCTCGGACAAGTCTAGGAAATCTGTCTTCATGAGTATGCATACAGTATAAGACTTGAATCAGGAAGTATCTTTCATTAATTCAAAATGTAAGAGCACATCATGTTGATTTAATATGAATAATATTCTAAATGTCTTATCCTAAATTTGTTTTTTCATTTCTATTTTCTTTTGATTTTGTAATATAATTGGGACTACATAATAAAGGGAGATTACTTAGGTGCTTGTCCTGCTGAGCATCTCTATATTTAATTTATTTATGTTAATACATTTCCTTTATTTGTACACCGTTGTGAGTAAAACATACCGTTGTTGTATTTACTTGTTTGATTTGAAATTTGAAACGGAATAATATATTTATAACCTAACGTTAAGTACCTCGTTAAAAACGGATAAAAAAACAACATATATTCATAAGGAAATTAAAACAGAGTTTTTTTAATAAATATTTCTTACGTTTCCAACTATGATTACATTATAGCCCTGATTTTATTTTTGAAGCATCCAATTTAAGCATGACAATCAAAGAGGAGCAGTGTCATGTCTCGGTGTGTAAGAGCAGTGTGACTCTGCTCTTGATGTTTTCATAGCCAAGTGGCCGCCTCGCTCGCGCCATAAAAAGAGATGAGACCCTCGAAAGACACAGACAACTGCTACTGTGGCTCAGATAGCAGCAGATGGACAGCTTTGAAGAGCTCCTCTCATGTCACCAGTTAAGAGTTCAAGTTTGCTCTGCTTGCTACCAGGAAGACAATGAGACAAAAAAAAAAAAAGATTTCCACATAAAAAACTAAATTGTTAAGCCATGAATGAATATGACCCATGCAGTGATAATGCAAGTATGTTTCTGTGAATAGGTTCACACTGCGTTTCATTTTCTACCTGTGTAAGGAGTTACATTATAAGCTATTGTTTCATGACGCAGGATGTGTTTTTTTAAATAAATAAAAATAAATCCTGTCAAATGTATGCACAAGGCCTATTTTAATATCTGCTGTTTTTATTTTTCATTTAGGCTATGTCTAGTCATCTTGTCATAGTGTTAATTTCGTTGAAATATATATATTTTTGTAAACATCAAGCCATCAATGCGTTCTCTTTCTTTTAACAATGTTGTTGTTTTTAGTCACCTAATAAGATACCCTTCGTTCTGTGTCTGTGCTGCTAATGTGTCTTAAATTTAAGAAATTTTACGTTAATTAATTAATTATTTAATCAATCAAAACAGAGATATAGGTTAATTTTATCACCCATACCTGTGACAGAATGAAGCGTATTCCTGACTGGCCCTTCACGTCAAGAAGACGGTCATAAAGTGGTCGGCCTTAAAAAAAAAAAAATTCAAAAAAATCAAAAAATGTGCGCATGAAAATAAACCACAGGTGACGATAAATGACTGTATGTCACGCGGGATAATTGGGACATTGAGGCGCGTATAGGGCGCTATAATTAGAAACCGCAGGCGCGCGCAGCAGCAGAGAAGCAGCTTTTGTGTAACTTGAAGGAAACTCTGTTCGCTTTTGAGGTAACTCGCCAAGGCTGTCGGGTTATTCGCAGGTCGCTCTGAATCCACAGAGCTCCATTATCCAGCTTTACCAGGTCCGCACGAGCTCAATACTGTTCTCCTGTAGATGATTTTAAGATGGTTATATCATCCAGAAGCCCTGTTTACAACTCATCGCTCTGTCTGACTTTATAAAGCCGAGTGAATAATTAATTTTGTTTAAAAAACTTTGTCTTTAAAATGAGACTCGCAGGACTGAATAGCTGCACGCGGCGCTGATTTCTTCTTGTGGGAGACAAGTGTTGGACCTCCAACCTCTCCCTCGTTTGGCCGCAGAGCACACAGCATTTGAGTCTATGGACTCCTAATTAGAAACAGATGGCGCGCGCAGCTCGGGTCTTGTACACTGACAGAGAGTTGAAACTTTTTCCATCCTGAGCTGAGCTGGACACTGCAGACACACAGGTGCACACAGTCTGCACGAGGCTGGAACAAGAACGAGATATTTCCTGGGGAGCTTTGGCATCACTGCACTGCGTTTTACTCAAAGCTGGCGCCATTTACATCCAGTGTCGATGGAATGACAATCGGTTCCTAGATTTACAAAAAAAAAACTGCAAACAGTGAAAGGTTTTTTTTTCTTTTCAGTATAGGCTATTAAAGGCACACTGTTTATAACACACTGGAATATGTAGTCTACTCCTACATATTTGAATAACGATCCATAAGTCTGATGAACTTCTTCAAAAAAAAAATACAGCATTTGAAAGTAAGGAACGATGTAGGCTATTGGTGTAGTGGATTTTTTTCTTTTGTTTGTTTTACTAAAAATGCAAAGTGATCAGTTTTACGTCTGAACATCATCCTAATTTAATCAGAATATACGTCACTTGTTTGCATTGTTTGAATTTAAATTGAACATAATTCATTTATTTGACCTGAACTTTAGTTTTGATGCATCGTTTAATAACAATTGTGTGACGACGGAGCCATAGTGTAGGCCTATATCTATATCTAATTTCTTGAACTTTGACCTGACCTCTCAACACCGGCCAATATCAGGCCTCACTTGCACCCAAGAGTGTCAAAAACACACTTTAATATATGATACACATAATTGCTTTGATCATTATTTATTTAATAGGCCTACTGGTGTGTAACTTTTGCCACGTTTTTCTAAAATATTGTTTCAATGGTCGCCAAAAAGAACGGCATGAACTTAACGTTCTGCTTTTAAACACACATTTGGTAACAAAAAATGAAATCACAGATACAGTTTTGTAATATATAAAATGCTGAGGCTACAGACGCCTTTGTCTTTTTTACTTCACCCGTAGAAACTATGGAAGTTGGGCTTTTTAAGGAATGTGGCGGTATGTTTCACACAATCTAAAAACAGGGGTCCCTAGAAGCCCCAAACACACATGACGCCCCTGTTTACTGACATGCAACCACAAGCAATATCTAATCTGGGTTGCTGTTGTTTTGTGTAAAAAAAAAAAATATATATATACAGTGTTCAGGACATATCTGAAAATAGACACTAATATTGCCTCTTGGAAAGGAAATTAAAATCAAATTAAGTTTGTACTTATGCTGCTGTGGGAGCCCTCGGGACAAGATGACAGCCCCTGTCGAGCCCCACATAGGAAACTCAGAGCTAATTACAATATCTGTTCACTTTCAGCTCCAAAAGTACAAGTTGTTATCTAACATTTCAACCGTTTACTGCTTGTCTTTGGCGATATTCTTTTCTTTTCTTTTTTTTACAATTTAAATGAACTCAAATCAAACACACCAAGATAGGCTCTACTGTCTCCATATGTGTGTGTGTGTGTGTGTGCGCGTGTGTGTGTGTGGCCGCGCGCACGTGTGGGTATGCTATGTCCTGTTACATTGTTGAGGGTGCTCTGGCGGCCGACATCCTCCTCATTGACCTCCTTCTCCCTCTCTGCCTTTTCCGTCTCATGAAAAACGATTCCACGTCTCTGATTGAATTTTATTCCTTCCTGACCTGCTCGTTTCTGTGAGGGCGCCATCAATCTTTCGGCTAACACGACGTTTGTTTATTAGGCCCCAAACTTGGGAAAGTATCTAATGACTTTTATGAGCAATCGGTGCAATCGGGGAGTTTAGAGACGCAGCATTTCATTGTGGCTACAGTGAACAATTGAAATATGCTCTGCTCTTCACTGTTTGTTCTTGTTTCACTATTACACAACACATGACCTGCAGCTACTCGAGTTCTGATATGATGTGTTGTAGTATTGCTGCTGTCTTTCTTGTGAAATCGCCGAAAAGCCTAGTTTAATCACATTTGATTTTGTAACAACAAAAAATAACTTCATATTTTAGTTCAAATAACGACTTGTGCTAATTCTCGCTGCGGGTTCTTAATTTTGTGTATGCCAACATGTGCCACAGCCTGATGTGTTGTCTTCCACTCTCCTTCTGGAGGAAATTCGGTATGCAAAAGTATAAAAACAACAAATTCAACAGCTTGCTTTGCAAATGCAAATGTATGTGTTGGAATTCCTAAAGATATTGTTTTATTTACTATTACATGTTTTTTAAGCCATATTCTAAAGCACTTCATGTTTACACCACATAATAATGTTCTCATAAAGCCTTATTTTTGCCTATACATACTTAATTTCTTTTGCCTTTTTTACGGACTCTCGCCATGCGTCATTTTCCGCACGTCTTACGCAAGTCTGACAGAGCAATAACTATTATTACATATTTTTAATTGTAGTAGCCTATATATTAACAAAATAAAATAGAACTTGAACTAGATTTGCTAAATTAATATTTGAAATCCTTAAAATAAAATAAAATGCAATGCAAATTAAATCCAAATAATACTCTACTTTGATTGTCAAGAAAGAAAGTCGTGCTTTTGCGTTTACAGTGAATGGAAAGATTTTCTATGATTCACATAAAAAAATAAAGAATTGCGTTTCTCTATTTTATGACTGAAGTAATATTTGAGTTTGTATTTACCGTGATTACAGAGAATCATTGTAATGAATTGATGTAACTGTGAGGATGAATGAAAACAACACTACATAGGATAACAATAAATCATCGATCTGACATGTCAAGCATGTTGAGTTCACTTCACACACACTCTGAACAACTACTGAGGTACGTTTAATAAAAACAAAAGGTGACGCTAGTTGTCTTCATTCACGTCAGCGTCATGTCAGACTTGTGATGATTCAATCATCAGAAGTAAAGTGACAACAACACTATCTTTGGCATGTGTGGTATGATATTAAGTAAGCAGAGGAATGCGCCAGTAAACACACAACACGATCCAAAACAAAGTAGTGCTGCTGCTGTGTGCAGGCTGGCTCCCAGGTCTGCAGGCCTCAGGTCAACACCAGCTCGTATAAACCCAACAGCCTTTCTAATGAGACTATAAAAATACAGGCAGAAAATAACATAAGAAGGTAAAAAGCTTTGAAATAAATACGTAACGTGCCAAGCAATTGTAAACAAATTAGCTTTTTTGCTTTATAATTGTTTTCATGTGTCCTCTAAATTGTCTTGATGGGAAGGAGAGGAGAATTATTGGGCAATATTGTATTATATTGGGGTATATATTATTTTTCTTATTATTAGAGTCAAGGTGTTGAAGATTAGGATGCCTGCAGTTTAAGTGTATTTAACTTTTTACGCATGTTGTGCTGAACGCACTCAATATAAAAAAAAAACATGCCAGAGGGTGAGAGCAGATAGAAAAACAAAATCTTAATGTGAAATATCACGAGCCAGAATTGAAGTCTGCAAGAAACGAGACGTAAGTTTAAACTCAAAAAAATGACAATTTATTAAACAAACAAACAAATCCTTCAAAATACTTTTCAACAAAGGAAGAATCTTTGAAATAGTACGGCGATATACACGTTCCTTTTTTTTTCTTCTTTTATAATGGAACAAATTATTTTGGACACAAAAGGCAATTCCATTTTTTAAAAACACTTTTTTTGGTGTTTGGTCCATAATATCCGGCTACATTTTTATTTTTAGAAATAAATTACTATATGCAATTTACACGTCCATGGAAACTGGCATTACTTTAACATATCATATAATAAAGGCACAAAAGCGAAGAGAGACTTACGTGTTATTTGCAGTAACACTGTTGTTTAGACAAAAACGAGATCAAGTCTTTTCTGTTTGTCTTTTCGGTCTCATTAAGTCCATGTGGGGAAATGTTTGATTTGACTAAAAGAGTTCAAACACCGTGAGGAGAATACTGAGCCTGTTTTTGGTTGTTGTTATGGTCAGAACTTGCTGCAGTCGTATACGAAAGCTCCAGAAGTGCGATAGATGGATTGGCTCGGTGGGAATGACATCTGACAGCTGTTATTCCCATTCACCGGCGAGTTATTCAAGCCGATTCTCTGGGATTCAAACATCTCTCGGACTGAATGGAAGTTCTGCTGCTGAGCGGTGGGGTACGCCGCGCCTAGATGGCCCAGGTCTCCGGCCTGGTTGAGGTACCATGAGGTCAGCCTCCCTTGGTGGGAATGGTGGCCCTCCTGCGCAGAGTTTAGGTTCGCGTGGCTCAGGGAGGACGAGGTGGTGGTGACAGAGTAATCTGGCAACGTTTCGTCCACGGTGGTGCTCGGTGCTAGGTGGCTCGACCTGTCCCCGGCGTACAAGCTCATGGCTTGCATGTTGCAATGATAGGTGGCGTTGGAGGTAGTGGAGATGGAGTTTTGGGTACAAGGGGAACTATAGACTGGCTGACTTGGAGAATAGTTTAAGGACAAAGACGGGGTTATACCTGTTCTGGAGGCGCTGAGGCCGGAGGAAAGCTCTGTGGCCTCTTGTGGGGACCCCCGAAGGGAGGTCATGATGTTATCCACGCTGAAGCCCTGCGTAGAGGCCTGGCCGTGGTGATGGTGGTGCTCAGAGCTGTCCAACCCGATGGATCTGTTGGATGGGATGCTGTGAGGACTCCCACTGGACATGCTGCTGCTGCTGTCCGGGCTCTCGATTTTGGGCACGGTACTCAGAGAGGGAGAGTCGGCCTGCGGAGGCGTGACTGTCCCATTCTCAGTCTTAATATCCTGGATCCTCACGGGCTTGGAGCCCTGCACCGACTGCTCCTGCTCCCGGCCTCCTTGCTGCCTCGGCGGCGCGACATCCTTCTGCAGTCGATCATCTTTCTCCTTCACCACGTCCTTCTTCTTGAACCGCCGCCTCCTCCTCAGGAAGCTCCCGTTTTCAAACATGTTGTAAGAGTCCGGGTCCAGGGTCCAGTAGCTGCCTTTACCGGGTTTTTTATCGTCGCGAGGCACCTTGACAAAACACTCATTTAGGGACAGATTGTGCCTGATGCTGTTCTGCCAGCCCTGCTTGTTGTCTCGGTAGAATGGAAACCTCTCCATGATAAACTGATAAATCCCATTCAGGGTCACCTTCTTGTCAGCCGAGTTTTGGATAGCCATGGTGATGAGCGCGATGTAGCTATAGGGAGGTTTCACCATATCCTTTGGCTGAGGTTGAGGGGTGTACGGCCCATACGCGCGCGCCATGCTGGCAGGGTATTGGTCATGGGCCGCGTGAGAGTACATGTTCATAGGAGCTGGCATCCCGGTGTATCCGCCACCGGCTGCGGCCCGATAGTAGCTCGGGTCGCTGCTGATGTAGGGCACGACGCCCAGAGAGTTTGGGCTGGAGACGGAGTAGCGAGCCTGCATGTTGTCAGGAAGAAAAGGTCCAAATTACGCACACGGAGAGCTCCACTTCTCCTACCTCAGATTTCGGAGGCGCACAAATCACAGCTCCTCCACTGCGCACTTGTGAAGAAAAAGAGGAAAAGTATCAACAACAGTGCAACGTGCTGGATCTCAGCTGCGTTTAAGCCGTCCCCATGTCTAAGTCTCTATGAAACACACATTGAAAAAGTTCTGAACTTTGGATATCCGTCACCGCACACGGGACTTTTGCGCAGTTAAATTCTTTCCTCCTTTTTGCTGCGGGTGGAGCTCCTCCCTAAAAGTGCGCGAGTTGTCCAATGAGGAGGCAGGCCATGCGGAGGGAGCAGAGAACTGATGGCCACACTCGGGGCTTTAAAAAAAAAAACGAGAAAGAGGAGGTGTCGGTACCTCCCAGTCCACTCCAGCCAAGACTTCAGACGTGACAGAGCAACTCACACATGTGCGCAATCAAAGCGTGCAGGGCAAATTCCCGCACACTTTGTTACAGAAAGACATCCTCTGTCAGACCTGTTGATGTCTAAATAAAAAAGAAACAGATGGATTGTCTGTCAAAATTAGATTTTTTTAATTATAACAAAGATATGCTTATTAAATCAATTATATCAAATATAAATATCTTAAAGAAGTCAAATGTACACAGGGATTACTGAGAAATCACATGGTTGTCGTTACGAATATGAGCCTCATTTATTTAATTTATGACATATGGTTTCCACGTTCATTTCTTGTCTTTCATATGAACTCAAAACAGCCAAACGGTGTCTTAACGCGCAGTTTGAACATAGGCCTAGAGGTGCATTTGTATTAGTTAGCAGATCACAGTAAGATCAGAGCCTCGCATTGTTGGCAGTGGGCGGTGAAGCGAGATCTCATTACTGCAGGAATTAAAAGACAGCTTGGGCTGCGAGGTGTGAGAGTTTATTCAAAGTAAAAAGATTTAAAGACAAAGGAGCAAATGGGATGACCGTGACACCTTACACGAGGTACCTGTCAGAATAATGTTTGAATGTGGGATGTGATGTTTTGAGGGCCTCTGGGGGATTTATTTTTTAACTTAAACGGAATAAAATAATCATGAGAGACTTTTTAATTTAAATGTAATATTAAAAATAGTCACTTGAGAGGTCATACGGCGTTTTATGGCAGCCGAACGTAACTAATCAGTTTGAGGCCGATGTGAAATGAACGCAGATTTGGGCCAAAGACAGAAAAAAGGTTCAATAAGCGGAGCCTTGAGGCCTCTGTATCGCCCTGCTGTCAATGGCGACTGTGCATGAAATTGTAAATGGTCACTGTGAGGCAAAGTTACAGTCCCAATATCGCAGTAATCCTCCGCAGGTCGTCTTAATTAAACGTCCGTGCAGTGGCCTGCTGCTCGGCTGGTTTCTCCTTACATGGACCCGGGCATGAACTTTTTCCACCGCCCCGAGCTGTTTACTCAACTCACGACGGACTTTTGACTTAATACTGCGGCCTGCCCACCCAGTCCTGCTTAAATCTTCATTATTGAAGGTATCCACGAGTGAACCACAGCGACACACATGAATGGATGTGAAAATAATAAACGAAACAACATGCGGAACAATTAGGCTATGGACTTTTGTATACCACTAATTACAGGGCTGCATTATTGTTCAGATTCAGATTTTTTTTTTTTGGGGGGGGGGGGGAGATGAACACACTTGTTCTAGTCATTTTGGTCTACAACTTTGTCGATTGTACTGTCTGTTTATGTCAATTTTAACATCTAGTTTCCCCACATTTGTAAGTTGTACTTTCCTTAAAACAAAAGACATGGGACATGGAAAACAATAAGAAAGATTATATCTATATTGACTTTAATAATGTAAGTACAGAGACTGATTCAAATAAAACAATGTGTACTCTAATTCAGACTTGTATAACTAGCCATGTTTACAAAAATGTATCAAATCAAACTCACAACAGGCAGACAGACACAGACAGACTGATTGATAGATAAATAGGATGTTGGCGCCCTCTAGTGTTCAGCAAGATGTAAGTTTCTCTGTCAGTTTCTTCAACATAGATTGATACATTTGTAACTTAATTGAGATATTTGAACACAATATGAACAATCAGAACACAAAACAACACTGAATCTCCACGGATGCTTCAGTTATTAAGGTTTTTTTTTTTTTTTAACACATATAGCCTCTCTGTTCATATGGCCCTTTAGTTGTGTTTCTTTATTTTGGGATTTTTCTTTTCTATATATTGATGTTGCCCAAAATGCAAAAGTTTTAATTTATAAACACTATAACATTTGTCATGATATGTGTGGCAGTGTTGAATCGTGTTAGGCTGGAAGGTATAGCATACTATTAATAAGACACTACTGCCACCTAGCGGTCTACTACAGTACTACAGTCCTTCGTGTCCCCCCTCAGTCTGACAGGCAGAGCTGCCTCAGGCCGAAGGGACAACATAAGCAACATTTTTATGAATAATAGAGTAAACTAGTCACGCACAGTCCCTCACTTTAAATTAAATAATAAATAAAATATAACATTTTTAGTTTAATGCTTGTTGTAGCTTGCAAAGTATAAAAAAGTTCATTGCTAGAAGAGAAGACTGTATCCTGTATACAATATCTAAATCATGATTAGTCACATGAAATTAAAAACATATTGATCCAACTGCAAAATATATTGAAATATAATTGTTTGCAAAATGTGTAGAGTGAAGAATTTAAATCAAGAATACAGGTAACAGCACAGTCAGTCGTCACATCAAGAGACAGGTATGTCAGACACAGATAGGCTATCAGATAAAGAAAACCACAACTTTACTTCACTGAACTTGAAACACAGCCAGTAGTTAAACAAATATACAGATACAACAGCATTCTGTCTGTTGTATAAATATAGTGCCACACTAAAAACTGAAACTATGTTTTAAAAGTACGAGACCTTTCAACCTGCATGTTAGTGTAAACGCATTTAACAAACTATTTTGGATGTCATTCAATAGACAAAACACAACTGCTGTCTCTCCTATTATTCTCCATATAGGTGTTGGAGAAGGAAGAAGTACTTGTGTTAACAAAAAGTAATAAAAAATAGCACATTACTGTGAAAATAGCAGGTAAAGGGGCAAAGGTAATCACCTAAATGTATTGAAATAAGCAGCAGTAAAAGTACTCATTTGGCAGGAAATGTGTATTAAATATGGATTATAACCCATTCACTAATGATGTACCTGCTCTAGTCTGTGTTCACTGACCCTCAGCCTATGAGAAGTCACCGGTACCTGTGTGTTTTGTGTTTAATTGTTGATATTTAATGTGATACATTAGAGAGCACAGTTCACCAAAGTAAAATTCCTTGCATGTATAAACATACCTGGCCAATAAAGCTGATTCTGAGTCAGCTTTATTTTGTGCCAAACAGTCCCTCATTTACATTAAACTGCAACTCTCAGTTTCTTTCCCTATCATCCTTGGCCCCAGTGGTGTAGTGCAGGGTGTACAGAGTATACCCACTTATTTTTCAGTCTCCATAGGGTACACCCACTTCTAAATCCCCTCTGATTCACACCATTGATTGATTGATAGATAATATCCGTGGTATATGCTGCAATTTTGTCCCATCCTATGATGGTGAAGGCATGACTCTCCTTACTCTGTCTCTGACTGGCTCACAAGCATTAAATATACAAAAGGAGTCTTGCACGTCACTGTTTATAACAGAGGCAGATTATCCTCTGCTAGATGGGCCACATATAAAAAAAAGAGAAAAGAGAAGCCTACCGACTTCTTAAAGCACCACTGCTCGGCCCCACCAATCACTTCATTGTTGCTACACCAAAGGCCAACTCACAGACTCTGTAGTTATGTTAATATTACACAAGCTACCACTTTTATATAGAAATCACATCTCTAACTGTCTTTTTTCTCTGCAGCTTCACACTCTCCATTGTACTATAGTGTCCTTATAAGTGTTATGTTTTATAAATTGATCATTTAAGTGTTTGTATCCATAGCGGTTTGTTATTCTTACAGTTCAGTACTATGTGTCTGTGCTTCCTTTGTCTAACTTTTCTTTGTTTTAACTGTAGTGTGTCAACTTGTTTCTCTGTACATGAGTCATGTCAAGTTTAGTCAAATTCACATGAATGTGCTCTCATATTTGGCCAATAAAACAGATTCCAATTCTTATTCTGACTTAAGACTTGAAAGATGAGGAGGACTGATTGTTTGTAAATAATTTCATACTAAAACTTTCTAACTTCAAACTTATTTATACTTTTAAACTATTTATGGGAGCACTTTTTTATGCTGATACTTCTTAATCATTAAGTAAACTTATTAAGTTTCACTCATACATTTTCGTTTACTGATGCCTTACTTTAGATTTGAATTGCATTTACCTGTTAGTGTATTATTTTATGAAATCTTCTGGGAAAAATATCTATTGAGAACACAAACTAGTCAGTCTCCTCTAAATGTGATTGTATGTGTGATATACACTTGTGTGCAGTTTCAAACTCTCCCTCCTGTAGTGTCCCCTAAATCCTTCACTCTGATTGGTCAGACACAAGACTTGTGTGGAAAAAAAACAAACACATTAAGACTGTGTTGGCGGCTGCTAGTGGCTTTCTTTGCACTGCAATGTAGCACTTTTCCTCTTGTTATTACTTACTATAGACG
Organism: Labrus bergylta; assembly: GCF_963930695.1. Classification (NCBI taxonomy): domain Eukaryota; kingdom Metazoa; phylum Chordata; class Actinopteri; order Labriformes; family Labridae; genus Labrus; species Labrus bergylta. The sequence continues at coordinate 22,987,758 of NC_089198.1, read as the reverse complement.
ATACAATAGAAATACATTTTCTTGTTGAGCCCCTAAAGCATTAAGATTAATAGATGGTATGTTGCCACTATTGTGTTACACTTCAAAGCCAGTGTTTTTTTTAATGCCAGAATAAAACATATTTGAAATGTTTAAATATTATTATTTAACATAGACAATATTTGTGCAGAAAGAAATGGAAAATAATCATTCTCATCCAACTTTCTGTCACCCCTTCATCAGTGCCTCAGTTTGACATATATTAGATTATATAAGTCAGCATCACACTATAAAGTCTACAGTATTATGTCATGTTGCATGTTTTGACTTGTTGGAATGTTTTATCTCGTTCTCTGTGTGATGAAGTTTGTTCATCAGCATTGAGAATGATCTGAGAGAAGATCATGAATGTATCATACTGAAATAAGGGACAATAACATGTACAAATAAGAAAAGCCATTAGTAGAAAGGTGTCAAAACAAACAAGAACATATAAAGACATTTACCTATAAGGTGAATAAAAAAAAGGGAAATATAATCTCAATTTTTTTTTTGTACATAAATCAGATTAATTGCAAAATGTCCCAGATTCAGAGAAAAGCATTCTTGACTTTTGAGTTGATTCTTTGTTCAATTGAAATGAAGACATTTAGTGTTCAAGCCATCATGAAAGAATCACTATCTTACTAAAGAAATATTCTAGTGGGTCTTTGTTGATGTCAATGTATTCATCTCTCCCACTCCCTTTCGGATGAGTCATTAAGTGTTTGACCATTCTGTGTTTCTTTATGCTTTTTTTGTTTTGTGTAATATTATCTCTGTCTGTTGTTTACATTTTCAATTTAATTATAATTAATGTTTGATCGTAGAAATATTAATGACAGACATTTGATCCAGTGCTTATTATGTTTGCTTATTTGTGCTTATGTTTACACTAACTTCTGAAGTCACAATGCAGCAACACAAATATTCACAGGGTAACAATTGAAACCACTGACTTTGCTTCATTTAATACAATTACTATTCATATTTATTGTTCTTTGTTCATGTAGTGTACATACAAACATGTTAATTATGTGAGATGGCTCACAGACAAGTGGAAATGTATGAATGATCCTCGACCGTTCCATTAGACATATTATATAGGCTATACACTAGAGACATAGAGGTTTTTATTCATTCATTAAACCGGCCTGCGCTCACTTTTAAACCAGGCTGGTTGTTTGAATCTGTCCAACAGTCTCATTTGTGAGATCTGACATTATATGTTTGTATGCTGTTATGAATAAACATGCAACCCTGTTACTGCACAAATGTCTTCTTTACCTCGCAGCCTTGAACTCAATAGTAAACAAATAAAATGATCAGATTCTGGATTACAATTCAAGACTGAAAAGTCTTGATGTGAAAGGCAGATTACAGCTCGATTAAAAACGTGATCTGAGAACGCTGTGTTTAAAGGCCTTTCTTCAATCACTTTAATTTTCAAATATTTAACAGATTAGTCTGCACCTGTTAAATAAAACAGTTGAGTTGAGCATACTATAGTCGCGTTTTGTAGGTGACTGCACTATATTTGGAATCAGACTCTTTAAAAAAAAAAAAAAAAATCCAATGCATCAAATGTGAATATCTGACGAATTTATATTCAGTATTCTAGTTTGACTCACTATTTGACATTACGTTTTAATCGATTTAGTAGAGAGAAGAGTTGCGTAGTTTTCAAAGAAGCAGAGGGCATCAGTACAATAGAATTACGGAGCTACAACACTGAATCTCCACGAGGGGGCGGTATAGTCACGTCAAAACCATACAGCATGAAGAGTTCCCATCCCAGAGTCGTAAAGCGTTTGTAAATACACTTTTTGATTTCCTTCTGTCTCTCTGGTAATTCGTCTAGTAGTGATCATTTATACGTAAGATGGTAAACCTAAATGTTAAACTGAGGAGGCTGAGGATAAGTTTAGAAATACCCCCCTCCCGATGACTCCATTTAAAATATTTGTAACGTTTATTTTAATCAAATAAAAGTGATCTGTGTAAAATAAAACTACACCAGAACCCTTTTCCACATTCATATCCAAACGTTGAACTGATGGTGAAAGACAGTGAAGCGTCATTTCAGAGTGGAAGTAAAATAAGAATAAAAGTCATGTTTATTATAGACAGCGTCCATTGAACCAAAGGAACTCCGTTATGACGCTCAAGGCCATGACACTGTCTCTGACTCTTCACATTTGAAAGAAACGAATTTTGTATCTTTGGTAAAAAATACAAAAATAAATGTCGTTAATAAATTAGACAATTTAAACAAAACACTTGTAAAGGGACAAGAAGGCGGAAAAATAACGAAAGTTCGTGACATGTTATGTTCTCTTTAAAGAAGGACTTGTATTTGTATTATAATAATAATAATTATAATCTGGAAAAAAGAAAGCAGAGCTGCAGTGCTGATGAAAAGAGACGATTGTTTTATTGTGAGAGACAATAAACACTTGTGATTTTCATTTTCTTAACAATTTTCTCAAAGGGCTTTCTGCAGGAATTCTGCATAATTTGAAAAATTTCATAAAAACCAATGTTAGTGCATGGATACAACAGAATTCAGGAACGTTTCACCTATAAAATGTTGACATTGCTCTTCCCTTCATAGAAAATCAATCATGAAACGAAAGCATTTAGTGCCAAGATAGCAATGTCTGATATTTAAGAGTTATTTGATTAAAATAAAAGGTCTTTGTGTGGGAAGTTTTCCGTCTTCAAGCTGATTTGAAAGGAAATTAAATCACCAAAAATTCTGCAGAAACTCAACTTGTTGGTTAAAAAATGCAAATTCCTTCTTTTTTGTTGCGGTTTTGTTTATTCACATGACGCACGGCTTTACGTCCTGATAGACGCTCTGGTGATGGTGGTGGAGTTGATGATAGTAAGATCCTCCGCTGCTGGAGGGATGGAGAGAAGAGATTCCGTTGAGGTTCAAAACGAAGTCCTTCCTGTCACACACAGGAGCAGAGTGACCGGAATACCGAGACAGACCCACTGAAAAATAAACAGGACACGGCAGGTCAAACCATCACGTCAGTCATCTGCTCATAGAGGCCTCCCAATGGAAAACAGGCTCGAACGCCTACGCGTTGTCAGTTTAAAATATGTGTTGGTACCGTTCAGTACCATTCTACATTTGAATTGTTTCTAGTTCTCATGGATCTTTGAAAACAATACAACAATATTTCAGTAATCAGTTTCTATCAAAATTATGGGATAGGAACTTATGAGTTGGGTTGCCAGGTTGCAAGGAAATACGTATATTACTGTTCATATTTTTTGTGTCTAGCAATATTGCAAAGTTGGTAACAAGATGTATTACTTCCTCATTGTAAAACAAGTCTATAAATACATGTGTAAATAAACAGTATGCATACAAATTCTATTTATTTATTTTTGTTTACTTAATCAAAGACTTGCTCAAATAAATTGTGGAGACATTTTAAAGATAAAGATTGGTTCAGCCTATCTAAAGTCTAGATATACATGATTCACTACAAATCTTTAAAAAATAAAATAAAATATTCTTCATGCTAAAAAAAAACAAAAAAAAACAGGCTTAACTTGGCAACTTTGTTTCAATTAAAACTTGATGGTGGAAAATCCACCAAAAACATAAATCATTTAAAGGCTTCAAGTTGAAAAGCACGAATTTACAGCTGATTATAAAGAAGGTCCTGCTGTTGTATGAAGCTTCCTTTAATTTAACATTTCTTCTATTATTTTTTAAGAAGGACTCTACAAAAAGCCTGCTGTAAGATGCAATGCAATGAGAAATTCAAGACACAGGAGGCTAAATGTTGCAGATGTTAAAATGCACTGATTACACAATCTGATGATTCACGACAAGAAGAAAAGGTTTGCAATCTGATCAATTACATCCCTTTAATATGAGTTTTTAATTTGTACTCATCTGGGTTCAACCTCTTAATTATTGCTCCTATGTTGTTCATCCAATACAAGTTGACTATTTAAAACACAACCATTAAACTGTTAACAGTCGTCTTACAATGGATGCCTGAAATAAATAAATACAGTTCAGTGTTTTACGCAAGGAGCCACTCGTGTTTTGTCTGATACGTCATCACCACAGTTAACTATTCATCACAAATGTAATTTCTTGTGTTTAAACAGGACTCATCCTTAAATATAGATCAAGCTCACAATGAGACTTTACCTGATATCTCAGAGGAGTCTCGCGCGTTGTGGTGCAGGTAGCCTTGCTCCAGAGCGTAAGAGGACATGCCCGCGTGCATAGAAGAAGTGTTAGAGCTGGATGCCACAGTCTGCTGTTTGATGTATGAAGACACAGGTGAGCTCCAGTGTGATGCTGCATTTGCATAAGCAGCCTGACAGTCCAAAGGGGTCTGCAGGGGGCTGCTGCTGCTGTCTGGGCAATAGTCAGCATTAGAGCCCCCTTGACACGCGGACATGTATGATGACCCGGAGCCTGATGACATGTGGGGGACGTGATGTCCTCCCCCGAGTCCCTCATAGCCTCCTGGCACTGTATTACCCATCAGGTCTATGTTGTAGCTGTTGTGACATGCTAATGAGCCTGGTGGAGACTGGAACTCGAAGTTCTGGGGCAGCATGGACGCACCAAAGCCTATACCGTTCATCATCCTGTACATTGGTTTCAAAGCTTGACATTTCCTTCTGAACCCGCGAGGTCTCCGGCGGAAAGAGCCCTCCTCAAACATAAACTCACTACCAGGATCTATGGTCCAGTAGTGCCCCTTTCCAGGTCTACCGAGACCTTTCGGCAGCTTAATAAAACACTCGTTCAGGGAAAGGTTGTGTCTGACGGAGTTTTTCCAGCCCTGGTAGGACCCCCTAAAGAAAGGGAAGCGGGCCTGTAGGAACTGATAGATCTCACTTAGAGTTAGTCTTTTGCTCGGTGAACTTTGGATTGCCATCACAATAAGGGCGATGTATGAGTAAGGGGGCTTCTCGGGGCGCCTTAAGCCAGAGTTTCCCTTTTTCCATTTAGTGGATGCAGCCTGCGCGCTCTCCATCCCTGGCTGTGCGTTCAGCAGCGCTGCGTTCACAGCAGCAGCTGCTGGACTAGAGCTCAGAGGATAAGGTGAATCCAAATGTTGCTTGGAGCTCTCCGTCGTCATGGTTGCGCCTCTATTTAGTCCCCTTCACTGTCTTGCGTCAATAAACATACGAGCAGCCAACCATTCCTTTAATTCAAACCTTATTAACGGTTCTCTTATGCTACAATTCAAAGGCTAGTGTCCCTCTGCGATGCTCTGCACGTTTATGAGCGTGAAAATCAAGAAACACCAGCCGCTGTTCCTCCTTCCTCCCTGTGTCCATCGCTGGGAATAACCCCATAACAGAGGGGAAAGTAAGCTCCTCGACTTTGCTCGCGCATATCCACCCGGTCAAACACAACCCGACTACCTATCAATTGTTAAATCTTTCTGCCCCTCTTCCCCCCCCCCCCCAAATCCCTCCAAGAAATCGCCAGGAACTACTCCCTCCCCATCTGGCCACGAGCCAGACTAGAAGCCGGACACGGCGCAGCAGAGGAAGACAAATCTCCTCCCACGACCCCCTTTCAAAAACACCTCGGAATGCGTTTGTCACACAAATATTGGATAAGGAAATCTTTCAGAACGATTAGGAGGGAACCGACAAAATTAAGAAAAAATTAAACAAAACGCATTTGTCCTCTTAGTGCCTGGTTTTATTAAGGTGTATAGGGAGAATGGAACTTGTTATGTTCATTTGAGATCTGTTCAGGATTAGTACTTTGACATGAGAGGAAGCATGCTTTTTTCCATCTGAGCGTGCCAACGTGCCACACACAGCGCACAAGTATCAGTTTACCTCTGGTAGTCTGGATTTCATCCCCGGAGAAAAGACTTGATTAAACTCTAAATAAGGGCAAAGTAAGATTCAGTTGATTAAATATTTTCTTTTAAATTGCATCGTTTCCAGCTGTAAATGCCACTTTCTGTACTTTACGCACGGAGTTTTACGCATGTATGTTGCGTTACAGAGCAAGTCACTAAGCAAGCACGTGACATGGAAGAATTTCCCATGCACCAGCAAAGTTCAAACACAATCTAGCTGAGATATCAGACACATCAAACCTGTAACCCCGCTGCGCGCAGGAAGCACAGCTGGTTTAAAGGAAATTTACTTTCTCGCAGAAGAATGGGCCTACTTGGAAGACATTTCTTCCTATTGTGGATTCGGGTCGACTTCGCTCAGGATGCACCATTTGTACAAAGCCTTTCCTGCGCATGTGTGGTGACCGAGGCGACATCTACATGAAGAGCAAGAAAACAAATACTATGGCAACGAGGATCATGAACACTGGAATGTAAACACTTAGATGGAACTTTCTTTTTACATGATACGTTCTAGAACCTGTAGTATTATTTTTACTAATATTTATTATTATTATTATTTGTTTTTATTTTTATCATTATTAATTATTATTTGTAGTTATTATTACCACTACTGCTGCCCTGACCGTGGCATTGTTTTTTCTTGTAGTAGAAACCAGAGATGAGCCTCTTCGTCCTCATCATCTAAAGAAACATATTTTATTCTTAATAGCTGAACAACACAATGGCGCATTTTTAAAGTTATTTACAAAAGGCTTTGACGTATAGAAAAGGGACACTGTCAGCCTCTTGTGTTAGTTCGATCGCTTGCAGAGCGTTGGTACCTGACAGGTGCACATGTCTCCAACAGGTGTCAGACCTTACCTGACTCCACAAGGACCACTGGCTCCTTTTTAATAAATATATATATATATATATATATATATATATATATATATATTAATATATAGAGAATAACAAAAGAACATGCAGACCATGAAGTGTTTTATTTTGTAATTCTTTGTAAAGAGCATATTTTTGAGAGAGATATGAAAAAAACAGTCAAAGTGCATATTTTACAACGTTTTCTGAGACAAACAACAAAGTAAATAATGTTAATAGTCAGCTTAATGACACTTGACAAAAAAAAAAAAACACGTGTGAATAAAACATCTGTATGGTTCTTTGATTGGATAAATCAAAGGTACAATAATAAGAAAGTGTAACACCTTGCCATCATAATGATGTCCTCCCTCCACTGTCCATCATCAGTGCACGTTGATGATTTTAAATCGAAAAAAAAAAGCCCGGATTTATTTCTGATAACTTAGTGTTTGTGTATGCAGTGCAGCGTCATACTGGTTTGACACATGCGCAGCAAAGGAATCCACGAGGCTGCGTGACTTGGCGTATGCAAAAGAGGCAGCAGGTGTATTTGAATGTGGCATCATAAGATCAGTGTAGCTTGGCCAGGTGTAGGTATGGTGTAGCCGTAAAGAATCTTTGCCTAAGTCCCTCTTAAACGGCCTGCTGAGGATGCTCTCTATAGTAAACGAACTCGTAAACTTGACACTTGAATCAGTCTTTGTGGCGGGTTCGGGCTCAAGCGGCTGAGCGATCTGAAGCTCCTCTGCACTCTCCTTTTTATCTATGCGCTTTCTCCTGCGCCGGAACACCCCATCAGCGAAGGTGTACTCGCTTTGAGGATTGAGCATCCAATAATTGTCCTTCCCCCAAGGTCTGGACGGGTCCCGAAGCACCTTTAAAAAGCAGTCGTTTAGAGACAAGTTGTGCCGAACCGAGTTCCTCCAGCCGGTGTAGCTGCCTCTGAAGAATGGGAACTTTGTCATCAGGTACTCGTTTATTTCCGCCAGAGTCAGACGTCCGGGGGGGGAGTCCCGGATTGCCATGGCGATGAGAGCGATGTAAGAGAACGGAGGTTTGGGTCTCCGTATGTACGGCTTTGATTTGGTGACGGCGCACGGAGTTGCAGGTGGAGGAGGGCTGTGCACCACGCAGTCCCCATCCGACCCCAGCTCCTCCTCAGCGGACATAGGAGAGCGCACACTCCCCTCTGCGTAACTGCACATCTCCATATGTTTCGTGTCGTAGTGGCTTCCGCACAACACCTCTAACTTCATGCTGTTGTCTCCTTTTGGCTGTGCGTGAACTCCGGACTTTCTCTGCGGCAAGACGATTTAAATCCAAAGGAGTCTGTTTGCTCCATCACACCTGCCCGAGTGCTGCAGCCTTTCTCAACAACACCTGTGTGTGAGCTGAGTTTATACCCGGCTCACCTCAGGACCTACCCAGGAAGGAGGAGTTAACGGATTCCAAATGATTTGGAGAATCATCTACACATCGCGTGCGTTAAAGTCATTATAATAAATAAAGCCACGATCATAAAACGTTCATCGCTCCTGCAATATAATATTACACAAATTGAGTGTTGATGTTTCCTGAAAACACAATTAAGAGCAGTTTTATTACTTGTCTCACCTGTGAAAGGTGATCTGGCACACACCTTGGGACTGTTTTACCTCAGACAACCAGGCGGCGCATGTTTCCTATGTGTGTAAAGCTGCGGTGCCTGCATGTATACAGTACGTCGGTATTAGTTGCTGCAGCCTGAACTTTCACTTCCTATAAAAAAACATCTGCATCTTAATAACACAAAAAACAGCTCCACCCTTGGGAGTGTAACATTTAAACAGATAAAAGGTAAGATGCACCCTGTGCCAACTTTACAGCCCCCATAGAAACCTGGTGTATTTCGTTTCTCTCTCAACAAACAGTTGATGCTTCCTGTCAGTGCGAACAGAGTGGTGTCACCTCTAGAAGAGTACTCATTGTGATTCATTCTCCTTTTTGACTGAAAACACTGAAGTTTTGAAATACTCTGGGAAAGTTGTAGTTAGTTTTTTGATGTGATTCAGAGGAAACCATGGCAACAAAGAAGACAGGTGAGACCCACTAAAGATACTTCTGAACTTTGCATTTCATGTTCCTTTAGTGCAGCTCCCCATTCTCCTCCCACTCAGGTTCACCTGACAGTTATATTGAACTCAACAACCCATCTTTACATAATTGGTCCTTTTACTTCCTGTTATCAAACCAAATCACTGTTTTCACTGCTTATTCAACATCATCATCAGATAGACAAATGGAAAAAAAAGAACATCCTCATAAACCTGGAAACTGACGATGACATCACACTGTTGCTGATATTTATTTTTCACTGTGACGAGAAACATTATTGTTTGTGCATAGTGCTTCTCGATCTGCTCCTTCATTTAGGTTACACATGTTTGTGCTGCTGTGAGAATGTTTTGATCTTCAGGTAATGATCTGTTTGTGCCGTCTGTGACACCCAATCCAGGGTGAAGTCACTATTTTGAAAGGTGGCATGTCAGGGATGGATTCCTGTAAGCTAACCACACAATGACAGGAGCTCAAGTGGCATGTATTCATTCGGGTTAGTGCATGTAGCAGCTTGTGAGGCCACATAGTGTGTGTGTGTGTGTGTGTGTGTGTGTGTGTGTGTGTGTGTGTGTGTGTGTGTGTGTGTGTGTGTGTGTGAATACACATCAGGAGCTATACAGGTAGAGCAAAGGAGCAATGTTTGTGTCTCATATTTGGCCGAGATGGAAAAAAAAAAAAAAAAATCAACGTTTTAAAATTTGTTACCAGAGACTAATAATAGTTTAAAAAAGTTATTACCATTTGTTTTTGTTACTTAAATCTTGATTAAGTTAATCCAGCGCAAAGTGTCGCTATACTTAAATCAATTTACTCATTGATGACTATTTGAAAGAGACAAAGACACAAGTGCTATGAATTAATTTAGAACTGCATTATTTCTATAGTAGAAAGATAAATGAGAGCACTTGAGTTTAAAAAAAAAAAAAAAAAAAAAAAAAAAGGCTTTAAATAAATTATATATGGAGTCCTGATAAATCTATTGGTTTCAGCTCCACAATGTTGATTTGGTTGAGTTTACATTTATATTTTTAGTGTGTGGTTTTTAATTCATTTGATTTACTGAAACATCTGTAAAGACACAGGATTAAGATAGACAGTATATTGTATACATGAAAGCTCAAAGGCCTGTCATGCATACTAACAATGAACAATAGATTTAATAAAGCCTGACTCTGAGTTTATGTGGCTATATAATAAGCGATACCTCAGTCAGTGACACAAGGTCATAAATCATTTGAACGACTGTTGTCTCAACTTTTCTCTGACTCTCTGGTCCGCGTCAGTGTCGTGAGATATATGAGCATTGTGGTGTGCTGGCTTTCTGCAGACAACTTTGAGGTGTCACTTGTTGGTATACGTTGGAGTGAGGAACACTGAAGCATGCAGTCAGACCTGAGTGACTAAAACAGCCTGATTGCAGTGTAGTTCTAGGATGCCAAATTAATAAAATGCATGAATAGATTTCAATCAATCAATCAATTTGGCCATCAACCAATGATCTCGAAGAGCCTAAGAGCTCAAGAGCTCCCAGGAAAATAGGTGGTTAGTGACTGAGATTTACAGATAGATACATGCAGTAATACGATGTACTGTATATACAGAGAGTCTCTGAGGTTTTTAGGGCCTAGTACTATAACTTCAGTCTTGTCTGAGTTAAATAGCAAAAAAATTCTGGTCATCCGGGTCCTAACGTCCCTTAAGGCACATTTCTAGTTTACATAACTGACTGGTGTCAATCGGGCTTCATTGGTACGTAAAGCTGTTTCCTCATAATATTACCCAGAGGAAGCATATATAATGTAAAGAGAATCGGTCCAAGCACTGAACCTTGTGGCACTCCATGGCTAACTTTGTCAGTTATTGCATAACAACTCCTTTACAGCTCAGTGTACAGCTCAACGATTGGAGAACTACAGCTGCAGACAGCCATGCTTGTGTTGAACAGAAACTTCCGAAACATGAAGCTCAGAGTAGACTTTTAGAATATGTTTCCTCTCTACAGAGGTATTTGTGAAGGGAAGAAAAGTCTTACAGTCATTTTTTATTTTGGCTGACAACATGACTTTGACATAAAACTAAAGGCTGTTTGATTTCTCTGCATTTCTCTTAAGTTTCTCTCAAGTTTCACTCATTATGTTGATCTTTATTTCAGTCTCAGCTTGTTAAAGCTAAGTCAGCTTTTGTTTGTTTATAGTTTAACAATTTATGTTGAAATTATGATTCACTGTGGAACATTTTCATGGAAATAAGAAATTAGACAAGGAAGACAAAGACGTGAAAAACACTTACATTTAGTGATGTTTGCATTTGGTCAACCAAACTATACTCTACAATTCTACAATTCATTTAGCAGAAGCTTTAACTCTAATATGAGTTATATGAGTTAATGCAGTGGTTCTCAATTGGTCTAGCCTAAGGACACACCACTAACTCCTTCATGAAAACTGTGACCCAAATTTTTGATATTTTTTTCAACCAATCATATTTATCAAATGAAAAATAGTGCAGCTTGGACCTCAGATGGTACAAAACATGCGACAGAACAAGGAGAATGAACAAAACCAACATGTTTTCAGAGCACTTCATAGATTCCTAGACCCTTTTTTTTTTTTTCGGTGACATTTTCACAACCCACTGTAAACAGCTTTGCGTCCCACTTTTGGGTCCCAACCCACCATTTGAGTTCAGTTCGTTAGGTGGATTATAATTTTGTAGTATAACTCCATAAATAACAATAAACATTTTACCAAGCATGCTTTGTACAATGTGTTATTAATTTGCAAAGGACACTAAAGTACTTTTTTTACACTCATTTAGATTCCTTTTTTATGTATGACATATCTCTCTAAATACTATTTGTCTGCATTGTCCTACATAGCAGGACAGATTATGACACCACATTGTGAAATGTTGATAAACTATTCAAACCCTGCTTGGTGTTTCAGTAATGTAAACTGTTAAAGCAAATTCCACAAGGTCTAATAATAACCCTGTGAAAATGTCAACCTGAGGAGGATTCAGTTTGCCTCTCTCTCTAGATATATATATATATATATCTAGAGAAGAGAGAAGAGAGAGAGAGAGAGAGTCATGCAAATAAAAAGCTTTTGCGTGCGAGGCAGCAGATAATTTGAGATGTTCACATGTTTTGCAGATTGTGTTGCTGCGAGCGCAACAATCAGCGAGTGGCTGCAGGGGGTTGACGTTGTTTCCAAAGGTTCAAAATAGCAACAGAATTTTATGTTTATCATGACTTTGTGCTATTTATGGAAGCCGATTATAGCTGTACAATACAACCCACCACGAAATATTTCAGCAGCCGCTAATTATAGTATTTTGACAGCTCTGTTTTGAAACTATGTTTCAAGTCTCTCAGTACTTAAAGTGGAGCATTATAGTTTGGCACAAACATGCATGTGTACTTTATCATTATGTGTTTGGCTCCACATATTTCTTCATTTATATCCAGTAACCGCCCACTCAATTTAAACAGTCCGTCTTTTCTCCTGTGAGCACCTAATGTATGAATCATTCTGTCTTTATATTGTAAAGTCGATATGACTTTATGCAATGTTAAACATTTTCTTTACACTTTCTTGAGCCTTAATATAGATTGTCTGTGAGAAACAAATGTGACAAATAATGACAGAAAACAATTATTGGAAAGGAGAGGTAATGTAAAGCAACTAGAGAAAGAATGAGAGCAGGCCCCCTGCATGTTTGTTGGTAAGGAAAGTTTCTATTTTGGTCTCGTCATCTCAGAGGTAACGCTAATAAGTTTCCAAACTACAGGGAGAAAGATCTGTATTTAAAAAGGCACTGATAAAATGTTCTAGAAACAGGTTATTTAGAGCTGTAGGGAAGGAAAGAGAAGCTCTTCCTTTCATTTATGTTTCTCAGCATGTTAGGCCGCTTCAGAAACAAGAATCATATTCTCACCATAACCCTACTAAAACACTATGAAGAGATGACATTTTATCTTCTTTATTCACATCACGTAGAAGAACATTTTATCAGCAGCATTCATTTCCCTACACTCTATTTCTATACTTTACAACTTTTCTTCATTAAATATTTGTCTGAAGGGCAACTGTTCTAAATGAGGCTTCAGATTCTTCTGTGAAGTATCATTATTATTCTTATCAGCTATAAAGGATGGGCAAACTGATGGAGACAGGCAAATGCAAACTAAACCAGGCAGGTATAGAAGAAAGTATAAAAAGAAGAATTGTGAAGATGAAGACATTTATGCTGAAGTGCATCAGAGCCACTTTCACTTCATGCTACCCATTTTTAAGACAGTTTGGTGTAAAAGTACACATGTGAAGTTGAAGCAAGCCATTTGTGAGAGGACACCACTTCACTTCTCGCTCATGTTTAGACAAAAAGAGGGGGAACTTGGTAAACACTGCCGAGGACACAGCGAGGAGGGGTTGGGGTTGAGAGGCCGAGATGTTCAGCTTGTAAATTGAGGGAACAGTTACCTCACTGCAAGGGGGTTTAACAGTGACAAGCAAGCATTTGGAAAATGGGTTGATCGGTTCTCTGTTTATTCTCTTCAAGGGTTAACGGGTACTGAGGTCTGTGTCGTGGCCAAGCACGCAAGCGGACAGTCACATAAGCTGTTACTGACAAGAAGCATGTTCATAGAACTGTGAACATCATCACTATTGTAGAGAGAAATAAATACCTTTATCTGAGTTTATGTAACCAATATATGATGAAAGGGACTCGAGAGGAATACAATTATCAAAACGGGGCAGCTTAAACTCACAAACACAAACCAGTTTGCAGTGTCAGTCGTACATCTTTTGCATTTTGAACATTGAGAAATATAAACTTATCGTAAATGTTACTCACAGGGTTTATTCAGCAGCTGTTAAACATTTATCATCCCTCCAGATCTCACAGTTTAGAGACACAGTGTTCCAGAGAGACACATAAAAAGAAAATGTGTGATGATGAGATGATCAGTTTAATCATTAAACATGCTCAGAGTTGGTGCTGTCTGAGATGTATTCTGCAGAGTTTAAATCAATGCTCTTAAGCAATAATAGGATCATCAACAGAATAATGATAGGAGCAATGATAGAAGATAAAACTCAAGTGCGCTGTTAAATTTTTTAGTTTATAAGTCTGAAAACATTTGGGTCGTCAGGTTCATCATCATGTTCAAATAGCTGCAGTCTGCGTTGATAGTGGTCAAAACCAATATGAACAAACATTCTGTTGCTTTTCATGCAAAACGCTTCAGAGAATCATCACATAACTGAAATAATAACAAACAATTGCATGTTCTTTCTCTCCACCATGAAGGGGGTAACGTAGGTAGCCACATAAACAGGGATATCATGTCAAATTCAACAACCTGAAATACTAAGGTTCAAAAATAAAACTGCAGTCATATGCAACCGCTGTAAACAAAGCACAGCTGAAAGACCAGCTTAAGTTTGGCATTAAAATATAAAGGGTAACTGGTCTGATCTTTGCACTGAGTCAGCACCTTGTGTAAACTGGAAAAGGGCATAATACATTCATTAATGTTTATCCAAATGAAACTTTGAATCGTTGTCATCAGTGTGCCTCACACCCTGTACTGTTAAAGACGTCAGAGGTTTCTGGTCTTTAATCTATTTGCTCTCCTGGTTTGCATGTCAGTGGTCAGATGTTGGTGCTGCCATGTCAGCAGTTAGTGGGAACCAGCAGCACGTTTTCAACTATTGTCAAACTTGTGAAACAGCAGAACATATTTTCCCTTCATCCCCGCCTCCATTCATGGCAACTAATACAAAGCTGGGTATATTCAAAGTGACTCACGAGCTACCCAGAGGAAAAACATGTGAGGCAGGCAGTGTAAACATTTTGACATTCCTCGAAATGGTTTGGAAACTAAAAAAGAACGGTCGAGTTTTATTTATTTAATCTGCGACCTCCTTATTCCAATGATTTCAATCTCACATAATCTTTTCATTTGTCTTCAATTAAACCATTTTGCATAGTAAGGGGATTATTTCACCTAAACAGGATGTGTACTGTATTCCACATGGACTCAAGTTAACTGCAATACAAAGAAAATAATTAGGAAAAAATGGTTTTACATTATTTTTTAAAGAATCCTTCAAAATAACGAAGCTCTAAACAACAACCATCATAACCATGAAAGCTGCAGTGATGTAAAACTGTCACTCTCTAACTGAGTGGTAACAGTTGATTCAGAATTGGCTTTGAGAACATTTTATTTTCACGTATCCTTTATCTCTAGATGGTATTAAATGGGGGTGTAAAGACTCATCCTTTGATAGTTCAATTGGGTTTAATTTGAGCCTCTGTGGGGAAATTTTAATAATCCCACAAAGTGAGATGTACAGAAGAGCTGAGCTTTTTTTCATATTTTTCCCGCAATGAAATTATAGCAAATTATTTGTTGGATAAGTAAGTATTTTGGGCAATTAATAAACACATGGACATATTATTTGATACATTGTTTTTTTTCAGTTACAAAAAGTCAAACATTTTTACCCATGAATCAATTATCAATTTGTATTTAATCAAATGACATCCAACAACAAACATAATTGTTTTTAATTTGGATCGTTTATTTATCGAGTTAGAATCGGATCGTCGTGCAATGGAGAGATGTACGACTCAGTTAACTTGTGTATGAATTTCATTCTGTAGTATAAAAAGCTGTTTCAGACTAAGCAGTGTCTCTGTCCTTGTCTGCTTCCTCGCTCTTTGTAAAAGAAATGTTTAGTTTTTATCTGGTAGGACAGCAGTTGCGTGAGGCCATGCTCTGCTGCCCTGTGCCTAAACATTTAAGGCTGCTTTCCTAAATCGACATGTGGGATCTTGATGGAAGTTCAGATGCTATCAGCATTTTAAAATCAAACTGTATTTGAAGTTTTTTAAAGTTATGCACACACATTTCAGTCACCAGTTTAAGCTTATGGTGCTACACATGAATTATATTAAATTAAAATCATATTGCTTAGTTGTTCAATACACATGTAGGAATAGTTTGATACAATATCATTTATTCCTCTCAAATGTACATCCTTACACTTCCTCACACTTTGCGTGTGTTGAAAAAAAATCGGCTAATAAAAGCAACCTGTTGAATCAAAGCTGTTAGCAGGGCTTAGTCTGCCACAACCATGCACAACTTGTTTTGCTGCCTTCAGGCTGCATTCATGCAAGCATGGAAAAAAAAAATCAGTGTGATGGGATCCCCTTCAGGTGAAGTATGCCGAGATATTATCT
This sequence comes from Labrus bergylta, assembly GCF_963930695.1. NCBI lineage: Eukaryota > Metazoa > Chordata > Actinopteri > Labriformes > Labridae > Labrus > Labrus bergylta. The sequence goes on along the minus strand of NC_089198.1, from coordinate 22,971,646 downwards.
CTGTTACTACGTCTACAGGACCTGTTTGGGTTATTTTCGAATGAGAGAAAAGACATTGGAGGGGGGGAAAAGGGCTCAACAAAGGGCCCTGCGTGCAAATGGGAGGAGGAACTCCCTTTAGGTGAGTGCTTGTAAAAGGTTGGCTTTGCACGAAACCAACACAGCTTAAGCGGCACACACCTTATTTACACCTCCTCAGATAGGAGTCAATCAGAGGGCAAATATTATCCTGTCAGGAAGATTTAATGTACTGTGGATACAGGATAATTATAATCCTTACCTTCTCATTTATTTTTAGGGTTTGGTTGCAGTCTTCTATATTTGTTGCTTTTGTTACCAAGGATGTCTTTCCTAATTTAGCTGAACCAATCCCTATAAAACACCACAAGGCAAGGCCGATTCTGAAATATTTCCATGTATTAAGCTACAGGCCTGTTATATATGTGCTTTTTATATCTTATTATTTGACAGCAGGGTCGTTCTTTGTGATCACAGGATGACTTTTGAATAATTTCCACAACGAGAAAACTACATTTTGGATGTCAATAAATGAGCATATTCTGAACTTCTGCACTTCAAATGAAATAAAAGCATTGTCTGTTTCCTCAGATTCCATAAACACATCTCTCAGGTGGTCTGAGTGTGAGTGTGTTTCTTTGCGGTTTTAACTTGTGTGTGTGTGTGTGTGTGTGTGTGTGTGTGTGTGTGTGTTAAAAAGGAGGGGAAAAAAGGAGAGAAAACCAGCACTCGTGAGGAGAACAACCAAAAGTTCTTCTGGATGGCGGCACCCTCAGCAGACTCAAATGCAATCTGACAGTTAAGTTTAATGATATTTATTTCCAAACCGTGCGCTTCCAGACCTGCTCTGGATCCATTCTCTCAGCTGGACCTCAGCTCAGCACAATGCCTCAAAAGTCTGGTGTGAGTTTACTTGTACCGTCTGTGGATAGGGGAATGTTTACAGCACATTTGATGAGTGTGTGTACGAAGTGGTGTGTGGGCTCACATTTCCGTCGGTATTTGTTCCAGCTCCTCGTACTGTCTTTCAAAGAGTGTGATTGCAACACATGCTGGCAGCAATAATTGATCTTTTATGACAGTTTGGATACACAGAAACTAGCCTGCTCCTATACCTGACATCCCAAAACGGTGAACAGTCTGGGCTGCAGTCCAGTCTTTTCTGTTCCCTATAGGCCCCAGGTCGACACTCACTGAATGAGATGCAATTCATATTTCTACAGGCCTTTGTGGTCTTAAGAAAAAATATTCTACAGACTTTATCATCCAACTTTCAAACTAGCGCAACCATAAGGCTGATTCTTTGTGAAATGTCTTGACAGCTATTGTGATGGTTTGCCATCAGTTTCTGTGCAAACATTCATATTCGGCCCAAAGATGAGTTTCAAACACAAATGTGATATAGAGGTTTAGATTTTTATAATTCTGTCAAATATCTCTTAACAGATTAAAAATAATGACAGTGTGTTGTGATCAAATGGAAGTCAAAGAAACAGTTACCAATATACTGTATCACAGTTTATTTATAGCATAAACTCCTTCAAAATCCTTCTGGACAAATGCTTCTCAGTGTGAACTATGATAATGAAGCCAATGTTTGAGTTAAGTAACCAGTACAGAATGTAATCAAGAGCATGATCGATAAGGTTTTCGATGGAAACATAACCGTTTCCTGTCAAGCCTTACTTTTCCACCTGACAGGAGTTTATCTCTGGCAGATCTACATTATAAGTCACCTCACGATTACCTAATTTTTATGGTCTTGCTTTGTAATTGAAGTTTAAATATAGACACTGGGTTTACAATCAGTAGGGGGAAAAAAGTAATCTGTTTGTGTCATTGCATATTAAAGAATACAATTCTAGTTGTAAAGGTGTATGATTCAGATTTCAAGTCTTCAAGTCTTCTTCTGCAGAATTTCTCTATGGAACAATTATATTGTTTTACTGCTGAAAATAGGAAAAGGGGTAGCTGTTATTCACATAATGCAACAAGAATACAATTCCGGGCAGCGGTGGCCAAGTGGCTGGTTTGCAAGCCTCATATGCTCAGACAGTTGGTCCTTTCCCACATTAACTGTCCTGTCTCTCCAATAAAGGCACAAAACGCCCACTAAAAGTTTAATAAAATCATTCAGTAGTTATTAGGTAAAAGCATCTTCACACACATCATGTTGTTTTGCTGTGAGGTGGCTGATCTCATTTAAATGTCAAATTTAAAGAATGTCACTAGTCCAGAAATGTTACCCATCTGACAGAGAGGTCATTTTTTAATGTAGTTGTAAATAGCTGTGCACATTAAACTGTGGCTGTGTAGCTGCCCTTAAAGAAAGACTCTCCATTTGGTATTGAGGGTTTTAAAACAACACAAATCAAAGCTGGTAATTTGTTCTAAAATAATTGTGGATAAAAATAAAAGTAAAAGACATGGAGGCATAAAATGATTGCATTACCAGACCATCAATCATCTTTGAGAACCACATGAACTTTTCTTTAAAGCTGTGGATATTTTCACTCGTCAGCGTAGCATGTATGTGTCACGGTGTGTGGTATGTCTACAATGAGGAGAATGTAAACTGTACTTGAAATGCAATCTCTTCTCTTGTAATCTTCCCAGGTTTAGAGAGATGAAAGGCACATGTTCAAAGCCACCAGCAGAGATTATGTTCTGCAAAGCCTGGTTTCGCCATATAGTTGGAAACGGTCATTTTTTATTCACAACAATTCTAGGAGTTTTCCCTGAAAATCTTTATGTTTGTTTCAGTTGCATTTAAGGGCTGAATTAGTTCAAGCTGTTGAGCTGTCTGGACAGTCTGGATCTGGAAATGTCTTGCAACAAAAAACTTTCACAATCATACGATCAGCCAATGTCAGTAAAGAATCGCGAGAGACTCTGCACCACCCTGTTTCTTGAATCATTCCATATCCATCTGATCAGATAACACAACAGTTGACTACAAACATTTTTGATTATGACTGGTGAACATGAGTTATTGAAAACAAGTTTATTTTTGGCATTATGCTGCAAGATCATCATCTGGCAAGCTTGATTATAACTAGTTTACAAGGTCATGAGTCTTCTGATCTTATCAGAATTCAAGAATAAGTCTCCCTTTAAAGTACTTTATTGCACCATATTATCAGCAGTGTTTCCCCTACCATTTTATTTTTGTGCTTTTTGTGCCTTTATTGTAGGGATAGGATAGTGGATAGAGTCGGAAATCAGGGAAAGAAGTCATTTATGGATACCTTTCCGATAGAAAAGGACAGCTGTCATTAAAAGTAACGCATGAACACCAAGATTCCTTCAAGTGTTTGTGTCGGCATGTCGGCTTGTCCCCACCCCCCCCCAACGCTGTAAACCTAGGGGAAACACTGATCAGGAATGATGTCAATGTTATCTAACATTAAACACGGGTCAAATAGGGATCTTTAAAAGGCCTGATAAAAGATTTAGATGGAGAAATGTATCAGCGTTCATTGCACTTGAATTTCACCAAAATCATTGGCTTTAAAGGGATTATATGCGATTTTTTGATCCAGCAGATGTCGCCCTTGAGCACCAGCATGAAACGAAAACAACTCGCGCTGCATTGTTGTGTTAGCATGCTAATGCTAGCGATCTTTATTATGCTCGTATCTTCACAATGCATGTAGATTCACCCGAAATGACCGTGAACTAGAAACACTTATGTGACATTTAATTCATCAGTGAGTACAGTATGTTATTCTTCTTTTCTCTAGTCCCTCAATTAAACAACTTTTATATGCGAGGGGATGAGCCGGTCGGGCAATGTAAACAAACTCAAGATAGGACTCGGAAAGCATCACAGACAGCTTGACTCGGGTGTTACACTCACTGTAGACAGTCATGACTCACAGAGTTATTTTCAGAGGATATACTTGATTTCTATTACATTTAAGTGTGAAAAATCACATATTAAGCCTTTAAGGCAATCTATATTAATCTTTCTGAGTTCCAAATTTTAGTCTACTGCTGGTGCATCACAAAGGAGAAATGGCTGTCAGATAATTATGATGAGACAGGTTAGCAAATTAGCCTGTAGAGCTATTGCTATTAGCACTAGGAAGCTAGCCTTATGGTTTCAGTTAGTTAGCCTGCTACAGAGCTCACCAATTGGTCCTGCAATGATAATCGTATTTCACCAGGTTTTGACTTCTCTAAGTGATGAACTAAGAAAAATGATCTCAAACAAAACTCTTCAGCAGTAAAACAATGAAGTCTAAAAGTTACAAAAAAAAAACAATTGTTTTTAAACACTAAGACACACACAGCTATTGTTTAGAAAAGAGCCCTTTATAGACCAAACCGGAGCAGGAACAATCACTCAATGAGCTACTGAAACACTCTAAAACTAGCTAGTTTGTAGATACACTCAGTGAGTAGTCCAAAAATAATAACATCAGTGAGTCACAAAGTTTCTTAAATCTGAAACCATCCAACCAAACTCATTCTCAGTGTGAAGCATACAGTGAATGTACTTCCGTCACAATAGCTATCCAAACTAGCTAGCTAAGCTTCCTCGTCATCACTGTCTTATAAAAACCAGTTTGTTACCAGCTAGCTTGTCTGCAGTCAGCCTGCAAGCTACAGAAGCTTATGTAGTCCAGCAATAATGACAGTGTGACAGCAAGTTTCTTAAACATACATTTTCCACCCTGAAAGTGCTGACATACATAAAATAAATTCTTATAAATACACAGTGATATCATAGCAGACTACACTTTTACTCTGCAAATCAAAAGATTCTAACGTGCGATGCAGATGGCCTAGTGGACAGGTAGCGCCCCATGCAGAGGCTATAATCCTCCAAGCAGCCGGCACGGGTTCAAGTCAGACCTGTGACTACTTTTCCTCAGGTCATTCATTCTCTCTCCCTATCTCCTACTCTATCCGCTGTCCTAAATAAAGGCAAAAAAGCCCAAAAATAAATATTTAAAAAAGGAGGTAATGTGTTAGACAAAACCTAGTGCTATTAAAAAAAAAATCAGAAACACAAGGCTATTGTTTGTTGAACTGCATCTCAAAAACAAAACATATCCTCTGTGTGTAATCTAAAGAGAGAATGTCTGAGCACACTGCGATGATTCACCAGCTGTTGTGGCTAAACGGGGAGGTTCAGGTTCTCAGACACTCTGGGTATACCTTTCTCAGGAAACTGGCAGTTGCAACAACTTGTAGAAGGATGTTTTCTTTACTACACCCAGTGTTTGTCAGGTCTGAGGAGGAAAGGTGGGTTATGATGAGGTCAAAGGAGACACTTGGGTGAATTGTAATTTCTAATTTGGTCTTTTTGAAAGACGGGAACGTCGGGGGGGGGGGGGGGGTCTGTGGTCTTTGACCCAGACTGTGACATGGGAAAAGAAGAGCATCAAAACAGGCGGGCAGAACGGACATTCCACATTTGTAATTCAATTCTATTGTCATTTTCATTCCCAACTCCTCTGGCAGCTTTCTCAGTGGCCCTGTGCTTCAAACTACAACTCTGATGATTCCCTGTCTGTTGGTTAGGTGGGTCAAACAGAGGACTTTCATCCTGGAGACTACAGTTAAATTCATTTCAAATTACAGTCAACTATAATGTAGTTTAGAAATTAAATCCTTTTAACATAAGTTACTTACATTTTGGTACACATAATATACTTGGTACCTTACATTGCATAATTTCAATTTGTGACATGATACTGTCGACTAATTTATTGCAAAAAAAGTGTCATAGTTTGAAGTATAGATCCACTGTCCAAGCAACCATATTTCATGTATTGCTTTATTTTTGCTATCATTTTGTAGAAACTCACGAGGTGTGACATGCAAATTTTCCACATAGTTTTGCTGCTTTCTACGCCGTGCGCCCTGCCCCACAGGGTCCATTTCTGAAGCAGAAGATCACCAAGGGGGATGAAGAGAACAAAGTGCAAACAACATGTTGTTACGTCTGTCTAGGGTTGATTTGTGGTTCATTACATGCCTGCTTTGACGTAATGTTGATAAAGTGATGGAAAATACATTCTGGAGGTATATTGTGTTTTATTTTGAAAATTGACCGGATGCTCTGTAAATTCCCTTGTTTGCTGTGGAAACATGGCATTGACACGAGTTGGAGCGAAACAGACCATAGTGCGCTGTCATCTAACTTAATCAATAACCAGCAATAAGTGACCTGAAGATGTCTCTTAAATGATACCGTGTTTTTTACACACAAAAATGATCTGGGAACTCAATCAAGAAGTGTGAACTAGGCCCCTAAACACAATGGAGGGCCAGGGTCAAAGAGTCAGGCCTGATGAAAGCATTTCCCGTCCATTGACCTCTTGTCATTCCAAGCCTGCTGTGTTGTGGAGTGAGATCAAAACAAGGCCTTTGTAATCTGATCCACATTCAGCATCAAACAACCACTACCATGAAAACAACAAACAGTGAGGTAAAAGGGCACAAAAATAGTCAAGGAAGAGGGCTGTTACACAGTACCATTGTAACCCTAGAGACATGGGAGACTGGCATTTTGGATTCAACACAAAGTGAACTGGGAAGGTAGATTTAATAAAGCTTTGACAAGAAATAGCAACAGAATAAATCAAATATTATCAAAGTACAGTAAATGCTGTTTTCTGAAACAGTCTGTCAAGTTTCAAGAGCACTGTAAACTAGAATATTGGAATAGCTGATTTTCCTCCTGACACAGGTGCAAACTAAATAACAAGTTGAGAGTGAAAAACTTCAGGCGCTAAAGGTATTTTTCATGACATTATCGCACAAAGGTGTAAAAGTCATTGTAAATAGAATTAGAAGTATGTCAGGTATGTTTGTTGATTTCTATCCCTTTTGATGCAATGACTGAACTTCCTGGCACAAAGCTGAATTCAGTGTTGAGGATAAAGGAGACAGGACTGTTTACTGTTGAATAATGACAAAAGGAGAAACCAGCAAGCACTCCCCGAGTGTGGGAGGTTGTCATATCTATCCAGAAAGACAAACAAAGTCTGTCTCATCATGACACATAAGGTCAACCTTAGAAAAACATTTGTTTAAATCCTCTGTGGATTCCCTCTGTAAGAAAGCCATTCATATATAATGCAGAAGGGAGATAGTTTATTATTTTTGTCAAATAACAAAATGTGTGGAATAATAAGAGCTCTGAACATTTCTGTTAAATTTAATTAAACGTATAACAACAGGTATGATTACAACTGAACACAGTGCAAGTATCCACAGGAAAAATAAGCATGCATGCATTACAGATTGTCTGTATTCCATACAACAAACTATCTTTGTTGATGTAGTAGGCACCTTGATGTCCACTACACTGTTTGTAAACTAACAATTTAGGCTATATGAGAAAATTATTGTTTGGAAGGTTGTCTTAAAAATCAAATCTCTGCCCGGCCTCTTGCATGTCCAGAGAGGTTTGTGTAACTGTATGCAAAGCAAGGCGGATGAGTAAGCCATGTCTGTCTAACAAACGTCTCAATTCAAACCTGCCTAGAACACCACAGTAACTTATATGGCTATCACACTTGCAGAAATCTCCTGAAAAACTCAGGATATTTCCCGGAGGAGCTGTATATGTGAAGCAACATTTTTAACTCGGACTTCACCCGGAGTTTCTCCTCCCAGACCTATACTAATTTTTCCACAGCAAGTACAAGTGGGCTTTCGCTGCAGGATGAGAATTCACCTCGAGCCAATAGGAGAAGGAGTGACATTTCTATACTGTGACTGCTGCACGGTGCATAGACTGTATGCACGCGACCACTACGATCTCTGTGCATGTAATTAAACGGCTGCATTATGTTTTAGGTTCGCCAGTAAGTTGTTCTCCGCTCTTCTGTTGACATTGTCATTCTGCTGGACTACACATAGCATTGGAATTTAAATAAAAATATTGTCATTATAGCGTTGTGTAGCGGACTCTGTTGCTTCGTCCGCTTCTTCCGCATTGTTTATTTAAGTCTCTTAAGTAGAACTTGTGCTGCAACCAAAAAGAACTATCTCTAAGAAAACACACATTTGGTTCAGTGTTACAATTAGAAGGCTTATCAATAACTGATATGTAACACAGTAGAGATTTTGATTTTGAATAGGAGGCAGGACACTTACACCATGAAGCAGGTTAGATTTTTTCCCCTTCCATAGATATGATGGCTGTAATTGTGCAGACACACATCTCTTAGGAAACTTACATCATTCCTGCAAGAGAGCAATGAATGATGTTTTATTACCGTTTTGTTTGTATTCGTACACAGTTTAACATGCTGCTAGGCAACCAGTCTTATATTATACCGATAAAAGTTAACTGTTGTAACACCTTCTCATTATGATTTTGGCAGAGTGTGGCAGCTTTAAGCACACCTTTTTTGCATGCAAAGCTACATTAAGTTTGATCTGTATGCACAACATAATGAAATCCATCCAATTAAACTATATGTGTGGAGAAATCTACCTATCCAACATGAAGTTTGCATGTGAGTAAAGAAAATTAAACCTTTCAATCAGCTGCACACGGACATGCCTTCAGTTGAGACAGCCAAAGAGTTCCACAATAAAAGCAGCATTAGTTGAATGAAATCTGTCAGTTGGGGTGAGGCCCATATCTAAACAATGTGAGGAGAAGCAGTGAGGCACACATTTACAAAGAGCCCTGAAATGCCTCAGTGTTATTCTTCTGGAGATTTTAGAGCTTACTTAATAAGCTGACTGATGAGTAAGACACAAAGTAATGACAGTGCCAAAAGTAAACAGTCATGACTAATGTCTCTATGAAAGGGAATTCTATGCTCAGGGATTGGTGTTGACATCGGTGACTCCTGTCTGGCACGCGATGTGGGCTTAAGGACATAAACAAACCTGCGTCTGGCTTGGCCTACAACTTCACCTACAACTCTCCTCATATGGGAACCTGGTCCAGGTTGAGAGGGGATCTGGATTGAGAACATAGCAAGACACTGGTTTACACAGAGCAAATGAAGGGGTATGTTTCTCCACAGTTGCTGGATGTTTAGTGTGCAAAGACTTGCTTGGTTGCCCTTTTGGTAAATAATAGAGCTGATCAGTCATATACCAGTATCAGAACAGTCCTCGGATACTGCCAAGACTATCAGGGTGGGAGCTGATATCGGCATTTGGATGATATCGGCATTTGACTTTACCGATCGCAGATAAACTGAATTAACTAAAAGTTTGCTACTTTGGCTCCACTGCACGCGTGTCTTTCCCTCTGGATCTGATTTCGCTCACCACTATGTCCCGCCCACACCACTATCTGATTGGCTAGATGTCACATGAGTAAAAGCCAATCAATACTGAAGCCTGGGTTCCACAGACATGCACATAGACCAGAGCAGCATGAAACAGGAGGAGATTCTCCTGTTGAACATTTAAACAAACTCTTGCAGTGTTTCCCCTATCATTATATTAGGGGGGCAGCCCGCCCCCCCAACTATTATTTATTATAGTATTTGCAAATTCTCAATGGAATCTGTATCAAGAAGGAAACAAGGTATCAGAACATCAGTGAATTCATAACAGAATGACCTCAGTCCGTTGTCACCTATATTCTCTCCCCTCCAGTGGGAAAACACAATGTTATGTAGGCTGCTCTATGTGCTAAATAAATGACAAAGAAGAGTCTGTAAATGGTTTGAATGTCCATGTATTACAGATGTGTAGCAGTCCCCCTTTAAATCCAAATCACTTGGCAACATATTTTTAATCTTAACCCGTATTTGGACCCGTTTCATCATACATTCAGTGCATTTCTTTCTGACGGCAGGAGTCTGCCCCTGCACTTCCTCTATCAGTTTTCACAGAAGACAAGAGATAAGATATCAAGTACACCACACGCGATGTATGATTGTTTTTCCTCTCCTTCAGTCTTCATGATTATGTCAGGCAGCCTTACTAATCCATTCAAATGACTTGATTGATGGGCCGTACCTTGGTTAAACTTTTAGCACATTTATAACCACACAGTTATAAAGGAGTCATATTACTCTTAGAAAAAATGAAGGGTGAAACAATATCCGCTTTATAGCCTGGATGACAGAATTTCTTCAATAGACTTTTGACATGAATTTAAATGTGTCATCTACACCCTTATAGACCGGACATGACCCCGTTCATGCAAAAACATTGTATACCTCTTGATTAGAAAGCACATAGCTTTTAAAGCCATACCTTTTTATAGTCGTCACTGCTAAATTCCTTTTGTATATTTATAATTATGTAAATATACAAACTAGTTCTCTTTTTAAAAATGACAAACATATGTAATATTTTTTAGTACAAAAAAGTACAGTAACCACACACATGTAACATCCCGACACTGCAGTCAATCTATTGACAGGCTGAGAACTGGAGCTGAGTCTGGTTTTAAACCTCCTGACAAACTCTTACATCCCGCAATAACATTTACAGATGATTCTATAACATTTGAAGACTGTCTGAATTTCAGATGCATTCCTTTCACACATTTTGCATGATTTACTTGTTTTCATGCTGTTTCATGCTAATTGTGTGTGTAATCTTATCAGACACATTGTAATCATCATCTAGACTCAGTAACACGTTGCTAAACACAACAAACCAGGAGGAAGTGGCGCTGCCCTGCGGCGACACGGACACTATTGAGCTGTTGTAGATGTTTGTATTTTGTTGAGTGATCGTTCTGTGAGACTGGATGAATGAAGATCAAAAGGGGAATGAACATGGCGTGCTTTTGGACTATTTTAGTGGCAATCACGATCCTCGTTGAACTTTTTAACAGCTGTCGAGCAACCACACTTTGACCCGGAGTAAATCCAGCGATACAATACACACGAGAGCTGCTACTGTCTCTTCACAATGATGCAAATCCACAGAGACTCATGAGAGAAGACGTGCCTCAGGAGATACGATCATCACACCGACAGAGAGTGAGAAAAAGAGGCCGGAGAGGAGGCGTCCGACAGCGGTTGAGAAGGAGAGGAAGCCGGCCGCCACTACCATCTATGATCCTGTGCAATGCCAGATCGCTGAGAAACAAATTGTTCAGCATAAAACGTCAATTTTTTTTTGTCGTACTCTTATCTGTCTTGTATCTATTGGGTTGTATTTAGATGAAATGTGTTTTCCCCTCTAAATTAATCTAGTTTTTGCAACAAACAACTTTAATCTGCTCAATTTATGCTCGCGCACAGACATAAACAACAACAGGAGTATGCCTCGTGTTTTGAAAAGTTCCACTCGATATTCTGTTATAGTTCAGTACTGAAACAACAGCAAGCAGCTGTAGAATTAACATTTTTAAAACGGAGCCAGGAGAAGCTTCAGTTTTGATGCATGTACGGACAGCGGACCTTATCGCTCCCCCTCCCTCTGTCTCTATCTCTGTAGCTCTGAAGCTGATGTGATTTTGCTCTCTTTTGATGTTTTAACACTCTGTAGGAGTCGAGAAGGATTTTTTTAAAAAAAAGGCAGTTTTGCTATGTTGAACACAGAGATTTTATGAATAAATGAAAAATTAAATGAGAACAGGTCGGAAATATACTTGGGCCCACGTGTCGTGTTTGTGTGGGAAACACTGGAGATTAAATATTTCCAAATAGGTTGTTGTTATAAATTTGTCATTTTTATTGTTCTGCACTTTTGTGCGCTATCCCTTAGTAGGCCTACATTGTGGCTGCCAGCAGTCAATAACAAATAATATAATAATATTCATTTATTGTTAATTAATTTGCCTCTTGCATGAAATGTGTGTTGAAATAGGCCTACAGTGTATTTTAACGTCTACCATAATGGTGGTGGTGGAGCCAAATATTTTCGGTGGTGGTACGCAGTCTAAAAAGTTTGAGAACCACTGGCATAGAGGTACTGATGACGCTATCAATAGCTTAGTGCACATGGTCATCAAACATCTGGAGAATCCCAAGGCCTACACTAGACTACTGTTTGTTGATTTTAGTTCAGTGTTTAACACCTTGCACATTCTACTAAACTACACACACACTACACACTAAATCAGCTTAGGGTCAAATCCATTCATTATTAAATGGTATCATTCATTTCTCACTAACCGCACCCAGCAAGTCAGAGTGAACAGAACTGTGTCAGAGCTCACAACCATCAGCACCGGAGCACCCCAGGGGTGTGTTAGCTCACCAGTGTTGTTCACTCTCTACATAAATCAGTGTACCAGCAACAGTGGAAACGTACATGTTGTTAAATTTTCAGATGACACGGCCATCCTGGGCCTTATGCAAACCGACTCGGACATTCACACATATACATCAACAACCAGCAACTTTGTGCAGTGGTGTGACGAACACCATCTCCTCCTCAACATAAAAAAAACAAATGAGATGGTGTTCGACCCTAGGTCTCTTGGCGACCACTCACCAGTGGTCATCCATGATCACACCATAACACAAGTAGAGTCCTACAAATATCTCGGCATCCACATGGACAATAAACTTGTGTGGAAGTCCCAGGTGGAAGCTGTCTGCTCCAGAGTGCAGCAGAGGCTTCACTTTTTGACAAGACTCAGGACCTTTGGTGTGTCCCGGGAAGTGCAGCTTCTCTTCTACCATGCAGTAGTAGAGAGCCTCCTACGATATGGTATCTCTGCATGGTTTGGAAATTTGAACGTTCAGTCAACGTTCAGTCTTGTTAACTGTTTTCACAGTTGACAGCAGCAGAGAGGCCTTTCCACACCTCATGACAGCTGTGTTCTGCTCAGTCACGCTAGTCAGACACAGCAGCGCTCTCCACCTCTGACTACAGAGCCCTCTAGAGTTTGAGTTGTAGGAGTCTCACCCTGAAATGAGGAATTCAGAACCCAAATAGTGACATTATGTAAGATGATGTTCTACCAGTCATGAAGGTAAAATGATTCTAATGGCATACAAGTCTTCCACCTTTGATTATTCTTAAAGAGCCCATATTATGCCCTTTTTGGGGTTCGTATATTTAATCTATGTACCTACTTTTGTACGTTCACAATAGCTAAAGTCCGAAAAAAGTGTCTGTTTTCATGTACTGCTCCCTCTCCACTCTGAGTCCGTCAGCTACGCTCTGCTGAGCCCACACTGTTAGACCCCACATGGGCCAAGTCTGCTCTGATTGGTCTGCTGATCCGCTCTGTCGTTATTGGTCAGTTGCTCAGCACGCTTCTCGGAAATTTCAACATGAGCTGCAGGGTTTGCCACAACGAGCCAATGGACTTAGATCAGTGATCTCACACTGACAATGACGGCGCACTGACAAATTTTTATCGATTGGGGCTAGAACTGAGCGTTACATGCAGCTAATGCTACAGCTAACAGGAGGAGGTAGGAGAAGCCACGTTTCCGCGGACTTAATAGCATAATATAGGACCTTTAACTTGTATTTTTTTCTGATTTGTAATCTGTTCGAAGCTGTAACTGTAAACAATCCCTCTAAAAGTGACTCTCCTACTTTCTACACAATGGGTGCGTTCGAATTGTCATTTTTGCTTAGGAAGGTTCCTAACTGAGTGAAATGATCCGGAAGCATTTAAGTGGCGGCCATGATAAGAGCCGTTCAAATTCTCTAATAGCAAAGGAAAGGCGCGCCAATGCTTCCTTTATAACTCCTTTAGCATAGGATACACTGGACCATCCTTTACCAAAGGAGGTGAGATATGACGGCCCACAATTCCTTTCAGCCGCAACATTTAAAGCGAGTCGCGCATCCGACCGTTCACGGAAATGAACGATGATCGTAAAGTGACACAGATCATGTAAGGGATAAAATGATAAGAGATATTTTTAGCCAGATGATGTTTTATTCATCGTATTTCATTCACGTAAGAATGCTATGTGCAGTTGTACATTTGTATGCTTAAAACATGTATATCTTGCATAAATGTAACAATTAATTTCATACAATCATACTTATTTTGATGTTGATTTATGAGTGGACAGGAAGCTGATGGTTTCACTTTTGTTACTTGTAGCCTATATTGCTTTTATTTCAATCTCAACCTTGAGGTAATTAGGATTATTTCACCGGTAAGAAGGCATAGGGGAAAGTTTTTTAGATGATCTTTTTGTAGTCCATTTTCAGAACATTGTAGTTTCACCACGGCAGACCCACGTCATTAACCTCCGCCGGCCCGTCGCATTTAATTACGCCGCCTAGTGGAAAATGCGGTCGGATTGTCAGAGCAACGAGATCGCCTTTCCCTAAATCCTTTCTGAATTCTCCTAACATCTTTCCTTAACCTCATGACGTTTTCCCCGGGGTTAAGATAAAGTGGATAGTGAAAGGGGATAGGAGGGACGATTCGGATGCTGATAAGGTGATCGATGTGATTTGTGTTTCCTGGTTTAACCAGAGGCCGCTGTAATGTCCTAACATGGCTGATGAAGTCATCTGATAAATAATTGTCCATCTGCTAGTGCTGGGAAATTAATCATGTTTTAATTTAAATTAAGATTTTGGCTATAAATGATCATGAAAACAAGACAATCGAGATTAGACGATTACTGAGTTGTGTTTTGCTCATTTTGTCCACAGATATTATCACGTTTGTTTCCAAGTGTTTGTTGAAATATTTAAGCCACAAGAGTGCACTACCTCAAAACATAGTTTATTTCATTTTAATTATTTTTTCGAATATCAGATATTCTATTTTCATGAATTGCTTGTTTAGCGTGTTCAGAATGTTGTTGGATTAAAAGTTAAGAGTTTAGAGTTGGATTAACGTATGCGATGCAGATGTTGTAAAATCAATGAGTAATCATGTTTAATAATCTTATTCTCAACATCAGTCAAAATAATCCTGATTATTCAAGCAGCCCGACCATCTGCAATGAATCACTCGGTTAAAAACGCTGCGGCTTGTGTAAGTCATGAAAAGCAGTCAGAGAGAAAAAAGAGAGAAGAAAAGGGAAAAAGAGAAACAACCAGGTTTGTTGACATCAGGCATAAAGACAACAAACCTGCAGACATAATTATTCCAATTACATTCTGGAGTGTGGATAGACGTAAAATAGAGTTCAGGAAGAAGAATATACTCACTAAAGCACATTAAATAACCAATAATGATGCATTTATTACAATAATTATATTTATTCAATTAATGAAAGGAACTCAATAGTCAATGTAATTTACTAAGTTTTATAGATGTGTTCGACCCACAGGAATGTTTTAATCAGTTAGTAAGAGGAATAGCTCAATGGTTTAAAACAACACGACTTAATGTTTAAAGAGTTTTGTGAAAGTTTGTGAAAATAATGGAGAGAGAGTCTGCCCACAGGAATAAAGATGTTAATGAAGACAAAAAACTATCCTCTCACACCGCTAAGAATTCTGTTTAAAGATAGTTTTGGCTTCATGTGACTACATTTTTCTGGAACCGCTCTGAGATTTCTGTCCTGAAAAACTTAAATGCATTTTAATTTGCTTACAATGTGGAAAAGAAAAAGAATCGATCAAAATGTACTGCCAAGAGATATATAAAAAATGTTTTAGTAATGTTTCTTTTCTAATTTCGAAGATTTTTTTTTTTATTCGAGCCTTTATTTATTCGTCATCACTGATAAACATTCACCTGACAGCTGTGTGTTACCTCCTCAGCTGAATCCTGTTTGAACGTGTGTGAATAATCACTCAGTGTCACAGGAAGTCTTTAGGAAATACAGAAACATTACAAATGGGTTGGCCGGGTCACGTCCGATGTTCCGGTCTGTATTTAATGAGCTGTGCAGAAAGAAAGGTTATTTGGCTTTATAGAGATTAGATAAGCTCTGCTTGAACCAAAATCAAGACAGACAGAGGGAGGATCAAAGGTCCAAACTGAAACGCTTTAGTGCGCACACACAGTACAATGTGTGGGTAAGGTGTGCAGACAGAGGCTCGTGAGAGTCAACTGCTTGACTTATAACATTCATGTTGTCTGATCGATTAGTGTGCACTGGCAGTAGAAACATCACATATTTGGAAACATTGTTATTTATTGTTTATATTCTAAATTCTAAAATATAATCCACTGAGAAATAAATCTAGGACAGTAGTACTTTCTTCCTTGCGCGTTAACATTGTGTTTACAAGTGTTTCCCGGACGTCCGGCAGCATTTCCTCCACTACTTCTGATGCAAACATATACTGTATGTCAAATGCCCTTCATAAAAAGAAGCACAGAAGCATGTTCAACAACGCCCCCTGCTGGCTACAAGATTTTGAACTGGCCTACGTGTCTCAGCTGGAAGATGAAATTAAGGCAGAATGCAAATTGTCTGTAACTTCCTTTGAAATTAAGCTAGATAAAATGTTGCTCTTATCATTACCATGTTTTAATCATCAGTCTGTGAACTTGGCTTTATGTAGGAGATAATGGATGCTTGCTGTGTGGAAAATGCACAAAATTAGGTATTTCTTCTTTGAAAATTAATTCAGTGATTTGACAATCCTATAAAACATACCGTGCTATTGATTTTGCTTTTCAATAAAAAAAAGAAAAACTTTTTCTCATCAAAGTCAAGTTGAATCTGAACAAGCACTTTGATATTTTTGTCAGTTAGTTGGAAGATCAATTCAACAGAAAAGTACAAAAAGCAAAATCCCCAAACATATTTCAAGAGGTACACAGACGTTAAGATGGAGTCATTCAACTGCTCAGTGGTAATATGATTTATGTATGCTGTTAGTTGATCTCTTAGCAATCATAAAGTGTTAGTATTAAACAGGAGAGGCAATGGCATGAAAGTCTAACATCTAAAAATGTAATACAATTTAATTTCTAGTCTCAAATATTACAGAACACGAATGTAAGTTTTAAAAAGCAGCACAAGGACATACCTTCATTTAGTCAGAGTGGAGACACTGTCTCACCGATACAAAACAAAAGGAGAGGAAACAGATAAATGTTCATGGAATAGCATTGAAGACGCTGTGAACTTTACCACAGTTGCAGTGATATAGCACACAATATGATATTTATTTAAGTTCTTCCTCTAAGGATTGAATTTGTATGGTCTATGTAATAAAACCATTTAGTATTTATAACTGAGATTAAGGAGAAAGTCTTTCTGTTATCACAAAATCCAAAAGCAAAAAATTAAATGTCAAAATTAAAATGTAAACTTTTAAGTGTTCATTATTTAAGAGTTGTTTTTATTAAATATATTTGTATCATTTGAAAAAGTTAATTTCCTACAAGTGCCCTGCAATTTGATCTAACATTTTTCAAAATAAAAAAACAAAGGAGACTATTCTTTAAGTGTTCATGAGCCGGTTTTAACAGATACATTCTAATGTAGCATTTACAGTAAACCGGCTTGTTACAAGTCTCAATTATTATCCATGTCAATTTAACAACAGCAAAGTCTTTCAAATGTTTTCAGGCCTTAAGATCCTGTGTAAAACTCAGATAAAGTTCATGGAGTCGCCTAATATATTCAGAAAATATTAGAATTTGAGGGTGCACTTGGCTGAATTATATAGAATACCACATTATTGCCATCTTTGGTCACAACTAAGTACAATGCATATTTTACATATTTTAAATATCCCAATGATCCGTCTTTTACAACTAGCTTCCAAACATCTCACAAAGTAGCGATGCACTCAGCTGTGAGGCAAAATCACAACAACCACCACAATGCCTCAAACAAATAACAATTGCAGCCTGATTACAAGAGCTTCATTCATTTTCTATTGACAGACCAGCTTATTTCTAATCTTTATTATCACAGAGCAAATTAATATCTCAAGGCAAATACACCCTAATGTTCCCACTGATGTTCAGCAGGCCATTTAATCCAGCACCGGGGTGTTTCCCTGATGTACCAGTCTGTAGCATGTTGTTGTAACCGAGGTTGTTAAAACCCTCGCGCTGCTGTTAAAAATACATTCCCCAGAGGGCTTGCCGAGGTTTAACATTTGACCAAGACAGAAATCTTTAAGTCTCATTTAATGGAAGGTCAATATTAGTCTAAAGTTCACACTGTGCCCTTTTCATTTTTACACCTCGAAGAATGTAATTGCAGGAGTGAACTTAAAAGTGAATGCTGCGTTATTGTGTTTTTTTTTCTCAGAATCCAGTCCTCCCGCCTGTATGCTGAAATCCTGAAGCATTGTGGAGCGAGTGAGGCCTGATTGTTTCATGACTCATGAATCTGTAAGTGAGGGCAACTTCTGACATGAGCATTTTCTTGCATCACGCTTTCAAGCTGAAGCCATGTGACTTAAAGCATGAGTACCCAGAAGATGAATGTGATTGACCTATAGGCAGCTAAAGATGGATAACACTTATTTTAGTTAAGAAATGCATGCTGCAGATGACAAGTCTCACTGACACAGTCGGTGCCTTAGACATTCCCGGCATCAGATTGAGGTGAACACAAAGTTGACATTTGTGGTTTTGGCATTAGACTAAAACAGTCGGCTTCGAGGTAAGCTATTACATCCAGGAAAAAGTAGCTGCTTTCTTTATTTTATTTTGACTTTACTTAAAGTTTCATTTGTAGAAATGCAATGTGACTTTCATAAGTGTAAAAAAGTTAAAATGTAATGTGAGAAAACATTAGCTTACTCTGTTCCACTTTTCGGAAGAGATAAGGGGATGGAGGGAGGGAGGGAAATAAATATATTGGCTGTATCCTGATAAAAGTGATTTTGTGACTTTGGAGACTATGATATGTGAAAAGAGGTCACACCACGTGTTCAAATTGCCAAAACAAACACCAAATTGTTATTATTTTCGGTGGAACATTATAGCAGCCTTGCATGTATCATTTTTGTCAATAAAGCTGGCTATAACCGTCTTCCGGAGTGTACTGCCATGAAAACTAACCAGAACAAAACTGATACATTTTAACAACCAAAAACAGCAAATCAGTGAGAGCGACTTCTGACGCAGCGGGAGCAACAATCCACTAAACCACACACAGGCCTATAAAACAGGCTGACTGCAGCAGACACCAGGGAATGTAAACACAATCAACTCCATATCTTTGCAGTATTGCCTACAGTATGGGGTACAAACAAACAAACACACACAAGACGATACATTTCACTCAGCAACGTTTTACTTCGCCTCTGTGTCTCACAACTTTCATAGGTGTTGTGTTGTGTTGTGTTGTGTTGTGTTGTGGAAGGCCTACTTACCTGTCTGAAGTACATCCTTTGGAGCTGTGCAACTGAAGTCATCCACATTCTGCTTTGGTCCAGCTTCTTTGCTTGTCCACTCTCAGCGTGTTAAATATCCACTAGTCCACTCGGCCCATGGGGTCCAACTTAGCTCCTCAAAGTTTGTCAAACATCTCGAGGTGACCGCACGCTCTGCAGTCATAACTGTGATGTTTATTTTATGGTCCAAAGGCGTCACACAGCTGCTTAATGGACACATGATTAAAGATAAAGATGGGTAAATAAGAATAAACACAGTTTTCCCCACTGGAGGATCCAAAAGCAGCTTCTTCTTTTTTTAGCTGTTAGCAGGTTAACCAAACACCGACGTACACCTGTTGGTAACGCAACATTATGGGTGTGCTTGATTAGGGTCATTTTTTTCGCGCCAGGTGAGTTTGAATAGTGACAAACCGAACGACAACTTCCGGGGATGATACATTAAATCGGAAGCGCCACAAACTGTAGTCTCTGGAGTAGCCTCAGGGATGGCTCCAAAGAACTCTCCAAAATATTTTGATTTGCATAAAGCATAAATTAAGCCTTAAAAGAAGCTTCCTTTGGAGTTATCTCTACTAACAGACCATAAAAGTAATCTGTGCAGCATTTTTCCCACGATTGAAATTATTTTTAATAGATAGTATGTTTGCAAAGCAACCTTAGATTTGACACCTTTTTTTGTTCTCTTATTCAAATGTAGTAAATTTTACCTAAACATAGAAAAAAAATAGGCTACATTAAAATGTTAAACTGGATTTTTTTTTAAGCAGCTATTATGAAGGAAGGGTTTTCTAACAAAGTCAACAAGATAGACAGGAATTTTCCGCCCAGCATTATATCTTTCACTGTGTATTTGACTTAGTTGCTAATGCACTGATTTTTATTAGGGACTCTTTCACCAAAAGCAGGCAGTCACAGTGGGTGAATGAGTCCTTATAACTTAATGTGTGCATTTCCTATTAAGATTAAAAAAATCTAAGAAAACACAGATCAGTCAATATGCTACTGCCCCCTATGTCAAAGATTACATTCACATGCTGGTTTTATTCCCACCTGCCAGACCATGAATCAAATTGTCATTTACATACATAGTCATGTCTCCTTTACAATTATGTAAAACTACGATACCTTCAAAACGCTAAACATTCCCCTCAAGAGAGGACATAGTAAACTCAAGGGAAAAGCACTTTGCCTTAGTGTCAAAGATAACAGTCACACATCGGTTCAATTACCACCTGAGCCAGAACATCAATCAGAATGGTGTTTTCAGGACCGTCATTATCCACTATATTTACAATACAATCAATACAATCAAAATCTATAAATGATTCCCTTGAGGAAGGTCTTCCCTTTAGCCCCTCTGAATGATCAGGTTGACTGATCACCCAACCAATGTATCAATGACTGCATATGCGCATTGGTTCAATTTCAACCAGTCCCACAACATTCAGATTGCTTATTTCAGGACCATAATTGCATCTGCGAATTCACCAAGATTCCAATTACTAGATGGAATACCTATCCAGTCATCAATGACAACATTTGCCATGGAGCATGGCTCTGTTACTTCCTTTTTGTGTAGCCACAGTGTCTCTGTACTGTGTGTTTACTTTTAGGTTCTACAGCTCAGAGTCAAAGCAAGAGAAAATTTCTCAACCCCTGTGTTTATACTGTCTGTTTACTGCCTGTGAGGTAAGAGGCTAAGCCAATCAAACACAAACACTAAATCGTGGGTTGCTCTTATCTTATCTTTGTCATCCAAGAACAATTTAACAGGAGGACTCAGTGTAAAAACACCTTTGCATACCTACATTCATCTTTAGGGATAATTATTACCTCACATTGTCTCCTCCGACTCGGTCCTCTCAAGGTCAGTTACAGTCACTATGAAATGTGATTATGCCTTCTCACAGAAATATCAGGAATAAAAGTAGCTTTCATGACACAGTAGTATGTTTATGGTTTCTAATACAAGGTTCGCCCGCTGACCTCAACTAAAGCAGCAGCTGACTGACAGCCACATGAGCTTGACCGAGTGAGGCGGGCCTATCATACTTTGATCCGACAACTATCATGCAAACTTTACTGCACTATCCGAGCAACATCTCTCCGCGGAGAAGGCTTGTCTTTCTTATCACAACAAGGACCTTGCCTCTGCCTCACACAACTGGACCCCAGCTCCTGGGTGGTCTCTGGGCTTTGCTGCGTAATCACCATGCCTAGCTGTTCCAAGAAGACATGGTGTTCAGAGAGAATGCCTCGTTTCAGCCAAATGAGAATCGCCTGATAACGTCGATGGGAGTGATAAGGAAAGCTGTCAGAAAGCCTAGTGACTCAAAATGAAGAAAATGAAAATTTATCCAGGTGGAGAAATGTGAAACTAAAAAATCTTATGTATTACCAAGATTAAGGTGATTTCATAGTTATTAATATTGAATCAGAGCATTCGTTCCATGCCCATATCTGAATTTTGTGGAAGTTTGTGTGAGTCCAATCCTTGAGAGGTAGTGTAGGAGCAGCACAATGGAGCTTGGGATGGATGTTCAAAAATAGCCTTAATTTGTGTGCTGATGCTGTATTCCCTTTTATCCTGCAATCTCCCATGTTCCTGACTTGGACATGGACCCGTACCTGGTCCTGTACTCCTCGCATTAGTGGATGAGAGAGAAGGAGGTGTGGTCTCTTCTCGTCTACCCCATTTCCTGCCTTCCACACCAGCTCTAATTGGAAATTTGGGTGGCCCTGTTTATTTACATGGTTGAAATGCTGCGAGGTTGTATTTATATTTTCATGGCGCGTTCTCAGCAGTGCTACATTACATAGCCTTCCCTTGAGATCACTGTGGGAGAGGGAGAGGAGTGTAAAGTGGTCCAATGGTTGGATGTGTGCGTGCATGTGCGCGTGTGTGTGTGCAAGAAAGATGACGGAGGTTGTATGAGGTCTAATTTCTTTCACTGTGAAAGTGCACTTAATGGTTTAAAGGGAAGTCATTTAAATGACATATATATATAGGTTGCCTTTCAACCCAAATCGGACACTTTTAAATTAAAATAAAATCTAAGAATTGCCCATTTTGATTTGACTTTGTCATACCAAACAGAACAGATGAATTTGTCAATAGAAAAAAAACATGATAATTAAGTTTAAAGCTCATGCGAGGAACTTTGGGTTTGTGTGGATGTTGGCTGGTTTTCTGATGAAACATCTCCTCCTTTCTTTTAAGAGTCATTTGTATCACACACTATGAATCTTTGCTGTGGGGAATGTAGCAAAGGCCTTTACAGCAACATGCTGTCACTCACTTTCTTTTATATCTACCCCTGTAACCATAGCATAGTTAAGGCAGCGGTTACAGGTTTAAAAAATACTACATAGAAATGATCAATCTTATCACTGATCTTCTTTGCTTAGGTCAAATAGAAACATCAATATATTATATATATATTTCTTTTTCAAAAACAGCTAAAAACTTTGTACAGTTTCTTTGAAAATGACAGGAAATTACAAGAATTATGAGGTCTTTATTACAGGTATGCAAGTTATCTGTATAGTGAAAAATTTGGTGGGAAGCTCTTAACGTTATGCTAAACAAGAAGAAAACAAGAAAACCAATAAAAGAACAATTTCCACCACTGCTAAAAATCAAACAAGCTTAGTGGAAATGTCCCTTGGATACACTATGTAGGTAAGATTAAGAAATTGTTTTCACTTTCTAATCCAATAATGTTAGACAGTTACTCTATACGTCTATAGTTCCAGACAGCACACACTAGTCTGAGATCTTCTAACCTAAAGGTCTCTTAGGAACCACAAGGTCCAGGGATAAAAATGATCTTAAGATGAGCCATGTCAGGGTGGTGGCAGTGTGTGTTTATCTTTCAGGCCGGGGCTGCTGAGTGGAAGAAGGCAGAGCTTTCTAGTCAAGCTGTGGCTACACAGAGCGGGGGACCTTACACTGGATAAAGTAAACACACACGCACACACTCAGTCACAGATACACACATACAGGGCTCTCCCGTCCTCCTCCCTGCCCGTCGGCTGGAGACCACACACCCAGACCACACAGAGTCTGAGAACAGCCCAAGTCACTCTCACGCAACACGGCCCACGAGCTGTCACTCTCACTGCCTCGGTCTCTGTCTTCTGCATGTCACCAGACACACACACACACACACACACACACACACACATATTGATGGAAAGTACACTTCTAACTCCTTCTACACATAGAACATTGGTAAACCATAAAATGAATTAACAACATTAATTAGTCCTAACATTTGAGGTGATAAATTATAATTTTTCAACAATGGTCTGCCTTTGTATGTTAGCACTTTAGCATGTGTGGGTTTTATGTGTGACCCAGCACTTGCGTTACAGGCAGTCACGTCGCAAGTATTAGGGGTGATCAAAGGATTTGTGAAAGCAACTGCTTACTGCAGCAGCATCCCCCCCCCACCCAATACCCTTAAATGTGTGAACATCAGGTGGGGTTTTTTTTGCTCATGAAGGGGCTTCATATTACAACTTCATCCAGCTCTTCAAGTACAGCAACCAACAATTGATACAACACATCACCACCTGCTGGTACTTCATTTTATTGCACAAACATTTTTTCTTTAATAGCTGGTCACTATCTACTATGCAGCTTCAAAATGTACCCCTACTTTTGGAAATACACACACACACACACACACACACTCTTAACCAGCCATGTATTTTTGCCTGGTAGACCATCATATTGTTCTGCTTATCAGTCCTTATCTGTTTACATCCGTGTCCCAAGTCGTTTGATTGTTTTCCATTTCTTTGCTGCTCCTTATCCGACAACTGTTATTGCTTTCCTGACATCATATTGTACCGGGTCAAGCACATTGTTATCTGAAGAGTCTTCGATAAACACTGTCATCTGAAAACAATTAAAGCTGATTGATTGTGCTGGTACAGATTTTACTCACCGTGATGGAGAGCGATTCTCATGCCTTCATATAGGTCATTTCCAATGATAATAATCATGGGTAATTATTATGATAATGTGATGAAAATAGTGATAACCTTATTATATTTATGAAAGAGATTGTACTGATGCCTGCACAAACCATCCGTCATGTAATCTGTTATTGTCTCAAAATAAGCATCGCTCGACTTAATATTTCAGTTTTGCTCCTGTTAGTTTCCCCGTCATTGGGTCATCAGCAGCGGGCCTGTAGTTGGTGATGATTGGGGGATTTGCAGTGTCATTTTTATGGGTCAAAATTCGTAAAAAGGAGATATAGGTCATAACCTTTCCTAACAACAGAGTCATCAAGCACCATCAGCCAGATGACAAGGGTTAAACAGGACTGTCGTCAAATCCTGGGCAGGGGTCCTGACCCTAAACAGACTGGGGTCATGGCCCCTGAGTCTAGTATAGAGTTACCACAGGTATGTTTTCAGGAAGAGGGGATCCAACCAGGCTTTCCTCTGTATTTGTGTGTGCAGAATTTATTATCTATCTACGCTTGTGTCTGATTTTGAATATTCAGAAAATGGTTATCCTAGATGTTTTTGATTTTACTATAAAAAAAAACCTTCATGCCAGCAGGAGGAGCTGTTTTTACCAGTGTTGTATTGTTCAACATCTACTTTCCACATGAAACCAAACCCAATCTAAAAGCATAGACACCTACAGATTGGTGTACAATATCCTTGTGCGTGCAATTCCCAAGTTCTTTAAAGCTTCTTTTATATCCCATGACATTTTATGTGCAAACCAGAACATTCAGCAGCGTTTCATTACTTTGAGCTTTGGTGTAAAATAGACTTGTCCTGACTTTAACCCTCATCTGTGGGGAGGATACTGCCCTCTGCAGTCTATTTCAGAGGCTACATAGTTGCCTTAAGCTTCTTTAATACAGTACACAGCCAGAACAGAGTTTGAACTCTAAGTATGTCCAACAAAAAAGTTGTTTCACTTTAACTTAATTTTCAAAAAAAAAAAAAGATGCTTTCTCAAACGACGTTTCTCATCTCATTTTAATAACAAAATTTAATAGACCTAATGAGGTGACCCTATTTTACCTTTCCTAATATCATTTATGAATATTATGTCAAACAAACATTTCCTATTTGCGTCACTGCTCTTTGCCACAGCAGGAAGCAGGAGTGGTGTGGGTTCATTTATTATTTTTGCTGCAGATTCACAATCGTGCAGATGTCAGCAAACCAAATCTCAAGATTTCTTTGTGATTCATCCTCATTTTCTTCTTGTCTCATAATCTAAAGGTGCTTTGATACATTTTTTAAAAAGCACTATAAAACATTTTTGTCAGTGATATCAAGCTGAGTAAAAAATCCTTATACAATGAACATCAGATAAAAGTAGTGTACAAAAGTATAAACAAATAAAAAAAATACATCTGACGCCCTTTTACAATTCTGTGAACCTCCTACGAGCTAGGATTGTTGAACTGTGAACGATGGTGAAAGTAAGGATCATTTGGGTGACATGTTTATCTCAAACAGATAGATTTGTCAGGCCCAAGATGAAACCAAGAACCTCACTTTTTTTCAGAGAAAATCTTGCAATTGAAATGTTTGTGATAGTTTCATTTCTCTGCAAACCCTTCTTCTGGTGCAGTTTTGGGTATTGGGTGACTGTCCTCTCCAGAGCTGCTGAAGGGCGATGTCACTTAACGTCTCACAGGGACGGAACAACTGAAGCCTGACTACAAATGATGTGGCTTCCTGCTCAGGGGGAAACACCATGATGGATGTGTGAATGTGCTTTTCTGTTTTCCAGTTCAGAGTTTGCATATTATCTTGTTTGGCTTGTGTGTTGCATGACAGCAGTTCCCACGTCAAGCACAAGAGGAGCTGCAGGTATGTAGATACAAATGACAATCTCATCAAATTACCTTTTGAAAGGTCATATTGATACTGGTGGGGATTATTGCACCTCTTGTGGTAACAGGTAGGCTATAAGGTACAATACAAGGCCTTAGCCTATAATGGAGCACTAGTTCTCTCCTATTGTCGGTCACAAAAAATATATTTTTTAAAACTATCAAAATCAGAGGCTTTTATAGTGTGAAGACAGCTGCCTGTTTAACATATTAACATACAGATGAACATGTGGTAAATTTTATTTCTTGTGGTTTTTACTGATAGGCTAAGTTTATTTCATTTGGCTAGGCTATGCTATTCAGTAATAGACTAACATTACACATTGCTAAGCTAAATTGAAATGTTAAGAATGGGGGTGGGGGGGTCGGATTAGCATTCTGTGGCAGACTGAAAAGGAATAGGTAGACTCTCAGGTTCTGATTCTGGCTCTGGTGGCTCAAACATGTAGGGCTAAATAGGTCAAATAGAGCAGTCAGATGAAGCCTCCATTGTCAGGTCCTTCAAATTTTGACAGTTGAGAGGGGCGCGTCTTTTCCCGCGAGTGGGCGTGGCTTCGACGCATTCAACAACAGACACGCCCACAGCATCCCAGAGCAGGGAGAAAGGCTTCATTTTCATAACTTTTTAAGCTTCAATATAAAAGTTTAGTTTTTTTCTCATTATAGAAATTTGGCCTGGTGGTTGGTAACACATTCCTCTGTTGTATAAGAAACTTAATATATATTGGGAGTTGTCACTGACACCAGACTTTCATGGGACAAACATGTACAGAAATGAATAACGAAAATGGGAAATACTTTGTCCGTGATCAAAAGGTGTGCAAAACACTTGACACAACAAACACTTAAACAAGTCATTCAAGCCTTATTTTTCTGTCATCTTGATTATTGCTCTGTGGTTTGATCAAGTATTTCAATAAGTAACGTCAAAAAATTGCAACTGGTCCAGAATAAAGCTGCACGAGTAGCTCTCTCATGTGGTTTCAGATCAAATGTCAGTTAGATGCATGAACGCCTCTCTTGGTTGGAAGTTAAACATGGATTATTATATTCACTCATGGTTTTCTTACAGAACATGATAACAACAAAAACTCCTTTTAACTTGTACAGAAGATTATCTTTCAGTACAGACACACACCATTATCCAACAAGGCATGCTATGGGAGATTGTTTTACTCTTCCTAAATTAAGAACATCAGCATCTCAACGTTCAGTAACATACAGAGCAATGCTGGAATGGAATTCACTCCCAAGTAATGTTAAACAACAAAGCACTGTACACAGTTTTAAAAGAAGTCTTAAAGAACATTATCTACGGAGAAACTTTAGTCAGTTCTGATAGGACTACTGGGCCTTTTTTTTGGTGTAACCATGTTATGTCTTAGATGCTGTAAATCAGATGGAGCCTTTGTGTTTGTCTGTTTCTTTTGTGTTTTTTTTTCTTTATGTCAATTATCTATTATTTTTAGTTATTGAAGAAATGTTTTGGAATGTTTGTGTAGTGTGAAAAGAATAATAATAATATGAATTTGTAAAATGTATTGTCACAATATAAACTGTGGACCCCAGGAAGAATAGCTTCTCGTTATGCTGAAGCTAATGGGGATCAAACAAAACAAACATATTATTGCTTTACAGGGATGTTTAATATGACTCATTCTCCCTGCTTTTGTTAGCATGTCAAAAAAGCCCTAAGAAAAACCAGAACAGAAGACATGGATAGTAGGAAAAAGATAACTTTATTTCAATATAAGTCCTTTTATCCATTTGGCAGTTTTATATAAATCAAACTCTTAGTAATCCACACCAATCTTTGGCATACATTGTTAATCAAATATTATACAAAACGCCAGTATATACACTTAATTTGAAATTTCCCTTATAGTCTGTTCTAAAATGTTTTGCCGTAACTGTAAATGTGATGTGAGAAAGTGTGCCTGTCTGAGTTTGAGTCACTGGTTTTGTAGGTGGGGGAGTCACATGTTGTAACCTGAGTCCGTGAATGTCAAATCCTGATTACAGTCATTGTGCAACTATAAGGACAAACATGAACCCACTACAGGTCCTTTATTACACAGATGCACACACTCAGGGTTAACTGTAACAAAATAGAACATTCTGTTTTTTAAGGCAAACATCTGAAGGTGAAGTCAAGTCAGAAATCATTTCACAGTGAGTGATTAACTAGATATATGACAGGGAGGTTTTATTGTTCAGAGACACACAAAAACAGCCATAAAGAAAATGATTCCTGCCTGTGATTTTGGTCAGACTTTGTGAAAGTGATGTGGTTTAAAGTGTGAAGGAAGTACATGTAGAGATCGAAACTCTGGACCACAGAACAAAAACATAACAAAATCTTAACCCCCCAACACTGCAGCGTTAGCCACTAGGAATTCAACAGCGTTGGATTCCACTATTCTCACTGTTGGAATTTATTTTAAATCTTGAGATGTATACTCATTCCTCAGCGTTGGGATGTCTGGATTGCAGCGTGAGAACCTGTGCACTATGTCAGGCATGGGAACCTGAGTGCTCCTCCCTCTCCAGGCCTGCATGCAGACCGCAAAGGTAGTTTTTCTTCCCATTTGCGGGGTCGCTAGTTTCAGATAAAAAAGGAACAGGTTTCCTTACAAGTTACGGGATGAGTGTGACTTTTCCAGAGACCTCCCTCATTCTGGTCAGGTCACTTTGAGCGGTGATGGACCTTAAGGCTCAAGCTGCTCTCACAATTAAAACTAGTGGTCTACAACCTTTTATTGTTGTTTTTAGGGGTTTCATAAAAAGCTAAGATTACAGGCAAACCCGCATTAAGAAACCCTTACAAATCAAGTGCATTTCCTTTATAAAAAACTGCAGGGCTAAGCCTACATGAAAATGTACATAATTTACAATATAAAGTAAAAAAAAATCTAAAAAAAAAACTCTGATATAAGATAACCTAATAAACATGATTTGCGCACCAAATGACCCTTGTAGGTGTCTTCTGCACAACTGGAAACCAGCTTTGTGTGTTTCAGTGCAAAAAACATGTTTGAAAAGCTTCTACACATTTTAACTTAAAACACATGTTTGATTTCTAATGTTAACAAGCATTATCTGTTAAAAAAAAAAGTGTGGCTTGAAATTACATTTAAAAAAGGTAGGTCATAGTGGGTTATACAAGTTAAATACATTATCTACCACAAGCACATTTCTTCTAGATAGCGATCTACAGACAGTTTTTGTGAGCTTTCTCATCAGTTTGACATAGTTAGGATGAATCTGATACTTTTAGAGGTTTTTTAAAGACGCTTATGTAAGAAATAGATTTTTGTCAGTGCCTTCAATTTGACATATTGCCGCCCAGAAGTAAACAATTTGTGGCAACAGTTTGTTTACTACAGTACCAGACATGTGGCTACATCAAGTTCTTTCACATTTAGACTTAATGACCCGAAACCTAGAACTTAGGTCTATAGTGGACTAAGCACGAGTACCACTTTACTATTCTGCTCACCTGAATGTCCCCTCTGAAGATCTTATCTTATCAAGTACTGTAGGTCATGGTTTTAGTCAAATTGTGCATAGTCTGTGATTGTCCTGAGTTCCACTTGAGAGTTAAAATTGAAGCAATCACATAGCTGTCAACTGTTACCTGTTTAAATACCATACGCATTCACTCATATTTGAGATATGAGTGTGAGCCTTTAGGGGCCATTCTTCCTGTGCACCTGTGCTAGTACTTCCTGTCTCAGTCGCCCTCCGCTCCCCTCATCACCCCCAGCCTCAAACCGCATCCTACACACTGTCACAATATCACTAGTAGAAGAAGAAAAACACATCACTGCCACAGTCACAGACACAAAAGTGTGACATATAGGTGTGCAAACGTGAAGACAACAGGGTCTTCCCCATCTCTACCCCTCAGTTTCTTTTACAGTGCACAATGCTGCAGGCACAAGGTGTGATCAAGGGGCAGCGGTTCACATTCACATTCATGCCCTTCTGCGTCACAGTGTATGTGTGTGTGTGTGTGTGTGTGTGTGTGTGTCTGTGTGTGTGTGTGTGTGTGTTTGAATTCATGCTCCTTACTCCTTACTCATTACTCCTGAATGTGTTGTAGAGGTCTCTGAGCATGATAGTCAATAGTTGGAGATGTGTTCTGTTCCTGGATGTGGTCAAACGCCCGCAGGAAGTGGCCATTGTTCTGCTGGTAATAGTACACCAGTTTTTTTGCAAACACTGGCTCCACCTAAAAAGGAAATTTGGTTTACATGTGAAATATGTTCAGCTGAATCAGGTTAGCTACTTGTGCCCCTTAAAGAAACAGAGTGGTGCAGAGTGATACCTAAAGACAAAGTGAATGGAAAAAATAAAGGTGTTTAAAGTTAATTGGTTGCCTCGTAAACTGCACCACAAAGATTGTGATGCCTTCATTTTTATATTCTTATTTGATTTAATATTTTTTCCTCCAAAAAAATTCACCTAAAACCGGAATTTTGTCAATCTTCTTTCATATTTAATATATATAATTACATCCAAAACCAAAACAGTCAGTAATTATGAATAAATACATCTGTTTTTTGTTTTTTTTTAAGATTTATTTTTGGGCTTTTGTGCCTTTATTGGAGAGATGGGACAGTGGATAGTGTTGGAAATCAGGGAGAGAGAGTGGGGAATGACATGAGGGAAAGGAGCCACAGGTGGGATTTGAACCTGGGCCGCTCGCTTGGAGGACTGCAGCCTCCATACATGGGGTGCATGCACCAACCAATGCACCACCAGCGCCCCAGATATATCTGTTATGCTAAGTTTCTCCCTTTTGGCAAATTTAATTTCAGAATACTGCATAAATACACATATTATGAATACACAGAATAAAAAAGGTGCCCCAAAATAGCATGAACTTAACATTCACACATTCACAGAAATCTTTCATGCTAAATACCCTCAGCGTTTTCTTTTCAGAAATACAGTTCCACATACATCTACCTACTGTGCTGTGATTGGTTAGAGCTGTTTTTGATAAGCCATAAAGGCCAAGCGGTCAAACAGGAATTTCCCTGTTCAAATGCTGTGAACCCAAATGTCAATGATGACTTGATACTTCACCTTGAAGTGCTAACATAATGCCTGTATCTAGAATGTTTGACTAAAATGTTTGAAATCTTGCCACTGAATGGTTAAAGAAAACTACTTTAATATTTAAGATAATACCAGGTAATCATTTAAGCTAGCTCAAAACAAGGCATTTTAGAGCTTAGCTTCAGCCAAACTACTAAATGCAACTAATTTGGGGTGCCAGGTAGCCTAGTGGTTATGTTTTATGCCCCATGTACAGAGGCTAAAGTCCTCACTGCAGTGACTGTGGGTTCGAACTCAACCTCAGCCCTTTGCAGCATGTCATCATCCACTCTCTCTTCCCAACACTTCCTGCCTCTCTGCAGCTGTCTTATCTAATAAAAGAAAATATCACCCAAAATATAACTTGAAAAAAAAAAACAGCTCAGTAAATCAACAACTTAATTTAGCTTCAGATTTAATTAAGGATTGGTGCGGCTCTCTGACTACTCAGTGTGATTTAGTGCCACTGATTTAGCTGCACAGTATACGTTTAGTTCAGTTACATTTTTAGTTTAGTTTTGAAAGGGGTTTGTACAGAATTACAAATGGATATTTTTGAAATATGTTAGTGAACAAAAATTATATTTTTTGTAACCTTAGTTTTGTAAACAGGCAATTAGGTTTCTATTTAAAAAAAAAAAATCTTTGGCCAGTTTGCATACATACCTATTGTTTAAGTGATAAATGATTATGATGACTAACACTTGACAATATAATGTTGTTAATTGCTGAGATAAGTTTTACCTGTGCTGTGATCATCTTCCTTGGGCGCTGTGGATCAGGGTACTCGTCTCCAAAACACAGCACCACCTGATGTCTCGGTAAATGCCGGCCGTTGTGAATAAAATCCTGAAGCTCTGAAAGAAGTACAGAGAAGAGAAAGTAAAATGAGATGCATGTTACAAAACAAACCAGATAGGTGCTACTTATCACACCATTAAAATGTCATGTTGAAATACACATTAAAGCGTTCAAAAAAAAAAAAAAAAAATGTCAGAAGTTTTTTTCTGTTCATAACCACTTTTTTGGACAAATCTGCTGCACTGATGGAAAACACTTGGTGAAATAACAGAAAAACACCACCTTGTCATGCAATGGCGGACCACAGGAGGTGGGTGGGGACTCTACACCACATTGGACCCCTGGTGAGAATGTCACTAGCTTCCAAAAAGGGACTTACCAAACAGAACCACATGTAGCTCGGCCTTCAGTATTAATCGTCAACCTCATCATATCTATTATCAACACAACCACAACCTTTAACATACTGTGAACATCTGAAGCAGAACGGTTGTAAGTGCAATCTTGTTATTAATAGCCAAATTGGTTACATTAGACAAGCAGCATCTAAATCAATGTATATCGTAAGTACAAGGCGAGAAGATTCTATTAACTCAAGACAGACAGCAGCAAGCAGCTACCTTTACAGGTATTAAGTTTTCATTAAATTACACTCCAACTTGTATACACACCAGCTGAGAACGTCTTATGCACTGCACTGTTTAATTAAAGGTAATGAACGACTGCTCAATCTTTGGTCTAAAACACAAACATTCAGTTCAATCAACTCATATGAAGGACAATAACTTCATACATTTATTAGACTACTTTTATTTAGTATAATTTAAAGACCCTTGCTCTTTACTATCATCCTTTTTGCCGTACTTTCTGCTTTCTACATTTTACAGCAGCATTTAGTCCTTATTCCTACACTGAATTTATCAGTCAGCCTCAGTTACCATTTGATTTACAGATAAACATTGAAATAAAATAATATATGACACAATCCTTTTCAAAAATATTATTATGCCTCACTATTAATTAAACTACAAAACTGTTAAATAATGCATCCTGGGTGCCGCTGGCCTAGTGGTTAGTTTGCGTGCCACATGTACAGAGGATATAGTCCTCCAAGCGAGCAGCCCGGGTTCGAATCCGACCTGCGGCTCCTTTCTCGCATGTCCCCACCCTCCTCGATTTCGTACTCTATCCACCCTAATGCTTTACTTAAGTCCCCTGCATTGTACTGAAAGCAATCAAGACACAATATAAAAATGTTTTTAACAGACTGTTGTGTAGTTGTAAGAAAAATTGTTTAACATCTTTTGTTTGATGTCAATGTAGTCAAGCCAGTACTTAAAATACAAAAAAAAAAGGTCAAAGTTACAATTGCTGATTATTATTATATTAAATATTAATATTCACTTTGGGTACATTTTTAAAACACAAATTTAAATTGTATTTGTTAAATGTTTTGTCTTTTTTTAAGAATAGAAGGTGTGCTGTACAGATAGTAAACCAGATTTGATTGGTGGAAAAAAGAACCCCACAGAACACATTAGTGCTCACCAATAAGAAATTGTTGAGTGTCAAACAGTTTGACCGCCTGCTCCTTCTCCAGCTTGTTGGGTTTATCTGAATATGGAGCCAGAGGTCCTTCCCAATACACGCGTCCCTGGCAGAGGCGTTTTCCATATAACCCATCAGGCGTCATCCACAGGAGCACACCCTTCTCCAGGACATTAGGGAGCTTCTCAGCACCCTGCCGGTGAGACTCGGGGTACGGGAATGGAAAAAGGATGACCTCAGCCCCGCTGTGAAACTTGTCCTCCGGGCATGGGGAAGAAGAGGAGGAAGAGGATGGAGATGAGGGTGAAGAAGAGGTGATTCGACAACCTTCTGGGCTGGTGGTGGTGACTTCCTTCACCAAAGACTCTCTGTAGTAAAGGGACACATGCAGGCTGAAATCTGGAAGAAAGAGACAAGTGGTCAGCTGAAGTATTCATGCAGGGAACTTAATTTGCAGTAAGTTTGCTCTATTATAAGTTCAACACCTTTTCACTCTCTGTCTTTAGTCTATCTTCTATTTGTGTTCAGTAGTCTCTGTATCACAGCTCTGAGTTTAGAATAGGGAAGTAAACCTGTGTTTGTATTTTCTTATCTATAAATGCAAGTATATTTAAAATACAAGTATGTGAGTGAACCTCTGCGTGTGTCTGACTAGAAATGAGTCAGGGATGATTGTTGATACCTGTGATGGCATTGTTGTGGTCCACTGTGTACATGGGCAGTTGAGACTCTGAAAGGTAGGTGTGGAATGAGAGCTGAAAACCTGCATGGAACAAATTCAATAATTACATGTCAGAGAGGAGAAGAGAGCATTGAAAATGAAAGTTCATTACATTTCCTTTTTTTTTTTTTTCAATCTTATCTGAACAAACGCAAGTTTAAGAATGTCACCAGTTTAAGTCCCGGCGTGGACCAAATCTGGAAATTGTTCTGGTAGCTAAAGAGGTGCCAGTTCACTTCCTGAGCACTGCCGAGGTACCCATCATCAGAGTGTAAAATGAAATGTCCTCTCGCGTGATTAATCAACTCTATCATCTTCCTTCTTTCTAATGGCTTTGTGGCTACTTCACTTAGCTTGCTCTCGTCTTTTGTTCCTTGGAAGCTTGACTGTACACGTTTTATTGTTAGGAAAGGTATAATGCTACTACAGATAATATGCTACTACAGATAATAATTAACATATATATAAGTCAAGAATTACTGATAAGAAAAAACAGGATGAATCAAATCATCTTAAAAATTCTCTTTTCGTTTCCATTTTACTTTTTAATTCAGCTTTTATTCACTCACACATGTTTTTTGTTAAATGACAGAAAATATGTCACAGTGAGGAGTCTGTGTTTGGAAAGTGATGCAAGTTTTTCAATATAAAATGTGAAAACGGAAATAACAGAACTTTTAATTTATAAGAACAAGTCAAACGCCAGATTAAGCTCAAGATATTATAATGGATTTGGATAAAAGCGTCTGCTAAGTGAATTGTAGAATAATAACAGTCAAAAGTGTACATAAATTCTATGATCCTGACCTGCTCTTAATGTTGTATCCATGACATGAGTATGGCCATATCTTACCATTCTCTGTGTGAGACCCTGGCCAGGCCCTGCCAAACGCTGATGGGTAGTGGCTTTGACCATACTGCACATCTGAATGTGGCCCCGGATGTTGCGCATGAGGAAGAGGCTGTTGCTCTGGTGGCGAGTAATCCCTCCAGTCTCTTCTCTCCTGAGAAAAGGTAAATCCAGGTCCCTGAGAGAGGGTAATAAGGACGATCACTCAAAAAGAAATTGCCATTAAACCCAAGACTTTAACACTCAGTAACATTGCCGATTCATTTCCATTTGGTTCAGTGCATGCAGCACAAACAGTATCAATCCTCTGACCTGGTTGTGTAGAGGTGTGTATGCAGGGATATAACCATGTGTGTTCACATGTGAGGTTGTCTCCTCCATACTGCTCATCTTCATCCCTGGAGGGAAAACCATGAAAGCAGGATTACAACATAATTCACAAGCAAAGACAGTAAATGTGAGAAGCAATATTCTAATATAAACTTACTATAGCCTAATGCATTTTAGCAGGTTCACACAACGACCATGTGTTTTTGCATTTTTGAGTTACTTCTATTTTAGTGTGATTGATGACTGTTATGCAGAGAGTGTGCAACATACACCAGAGACTTACACAGCAACCTTAAACCTGTTCATTTTCTAGAGTAAACCGTTAGCCAGGATAGCTAGAACTGCTCTAGTGTGAAAAAAAGCTGTTGTTGTCCGATGGAAGACACTTAGTTATGCAAGGCTGGAGGTCGTCTGGTTGTGCTCTGTGCACCCTGCACCAAGTAACCGAAGCCCTCTTAAAAAAGCACTGCAGCCTTTTTGGTACATGCTTTGGCTTCCTTTGTGCTTCCTGCTTCATCAGAATCAGCAGCAGTGGTGCATGTGTGTGTGAAAAAAAACATTGCCAAGAGGCTATAAACAATGTGAGATGTAGCGCTGTACTGTTTATGCAAATTAGGCACTGCTGTAGAACACCTTGGGTTTCTTACTTATTATCAAAGTTTGAGCCATACAAATATTTTTTTACAAACAACAGTTTACATTAGGACATCTTTCATTGCATATGGGAGGTTGAATATAGTTTTTAGACCATAAGCTGCATCTTTGATGGATCATTTCACAGTCTTACCTTTTTTAGCTTCCTCTGGAATGATCCTGTAGACTTTGTAGGGCTCTGAGATGTCCAGTTGACTTCTTGTCACTAACTCATCAAAGTCATTGCTTTTATTAAGAGCACAACGTAGTCTAGTTTTCCATGTAGGGGGGTCTGGCTTGTCGACTCCTTCCTTATATTTTCCCTTAAACAATGCCCATGCCTATAACATCAATGAAAAGAGTTAAGTCACACTTCCTCTTTAGGCATGCCATTTTAAACGTAAGGGCTCTGAATAGTCAATAAGAGTGCATTTAAAATGACTACATTGTTACTTCATGTGCTCTTTCATATGCAGTAAGTGTGTTGAATGTATGGTTGTCAGAGGCGTCAGGCGGACCATGAACACATCTAGGGTGATCTGACCTTGAATAGTGCAGCATCCTCCTCTCTGTTGTAGTCTTGTTTTCCTGCGTGTTTCCACGGAATCCTGAAGATGGATTTTTCATCATTTTCCCAAACTAGGCCGGGATATCCCCCGCTCTCAATCTGGTCAATCAGCCACTGCCTCAGTTTGCCATTGCCACAGCTCACTGAAAGGCCGCCATCCTCGTCCAGGTTCATCTGTGCACAAGGAAACAAGATTAAGCAGGTTGAAAAAATGGGGTCTTAGGGAAGACTCTCTATTGAAATAAGCCTAAAATAGAATTTGGATTTATTTTTTATTTTATTTTTTATAATTGCTATACCTTTATTTTTTAATTGTACTTCTTGTGGTACCAGGGTAAGTCTACTCCACGTGAGTTCTCATACATGCAACTCCACACTGTATCTGTAAAATTAGGCTATCTACAGTTGTTTTAGTTGTTGACACTTTTGGTAGGCCTACTACTCATTTACAAAGCAAATGTTTTGGTTTTTTTTTACTTTATAACTGTCATAAAAAGAAAATGTGACTCACTTCTACATACAACAATAAAAACATAAATCAATTTAGCAGCAATTTAAGTACAAGTTTTTAAAAAGCAATAATTCCATTTAGACATAAACATAACTCTGACAAAATTTGCCCAAAAAAAAATCTACTTAATCTGAGTTCACGTCAACTTGAGATTCCACCTGCCAGTGCTGACACACACTTGAGTGAGTGTTGTTAATTGATTCATTTTCATCATTTCTCATGTTGAACACACCGTTGTCTCATCTTAAAGGAGCTGCAGTCGCTTACCTTTGATGCTCGTTGCTCCTCGGCTGAAATCTGTTGATGGCTCTCTCGCTGTCCTTTTCTTAAACGTTATCACATCTTCATTTGTGACGAGAGGTGGGGGGGGGGGGGTTGGGGGAGGAGCCTGTGGGGCTTCATGCGTTTAAAAAAGTTCAAAAGGGAGATGCGCAGCAAATGGGGCGCACATTTCTGTGAAACTGGTCGCCCACACGGAGCTGCGGTGGGGAATCCCTCTCGTGACACCCTGAGCTGAACACAGAGCTGGGTGGAGTGGAACAATTACCTGTGCACATAACCGAACAGAAAATATCGACACTTATTCCCACGTGTTTTTGTTTTTCTAAAGCCTGTGAATTCACCTTATTTTCCGGGTTCAGGTGAAACCGTGACTAAAACAATTCTATGAAGTCGTATGTTGGTTTCACAGTGGAAGATAATACGCCAAAGTACCTGTCAAAAAGGCGCGTGTCGCAATTATTAAAGCATCTATTCCAGGCTAATTGTGCGCATTACTGCCCTCTAGTGTCTGCCTCCGTATGCGCCACTATCTGTATTTTAAAGTCTACTCAGTTTATAATCTTTAAAAGTAATGGTTGATATTTGTGTCATTGTGCCTTACAGTCTACAGAGACAACTAAAAATGATTAAGCACTTAAGACTGAGAAAAGATCATGTTTTTCTTGTTGTGATGGCACCACGCATGACCTCCCTTGCACATAAGACAAACAGGAAAAAGAAGCAGGAAGCAGAGACATAAACACATCACAGAATGTCTTATCACCTCCACTGACTGACAGGCTCACTGCAACACTTCACTTTTTTCTCCTTTTATTTCAAAATGTTATATCTTCATGACACCATACAAAACACTCTGTTTACAACAATCATAATTTAGAAAAAAAGAAAAAAGAAACATCATGCAATGCTAAAATTAAAAAAAGAAAAGTTACATGTGCTGTACAAGTAATGGTCTCTTCCAGTGGTAGTGTCTGTTATATGTAGACTATCATTTCAGCAGTGATAAACATCCTGCTAGTAGTCCATTTTAATGCACAGTAGACTTCCAGAGAGGTCCAGTGTACTGTAGAATCACATGGAGGTGTAATATCCAGGCCGGACGGTAAAATATCTGATTCGAAGAGCTGATCAGATATCTCCTGGTGGGGTAGACGGCTGTTTTTTCACCTCCTTCCCATTGACTTTAGACGCCCTTTCAAGCAAGTCCCGGATATCAGCCTCGTCATTGAAGGGGTTATCCTTATATTCTATCTGTAGCCATTGTCTGAACTACAGGATGAAAAAAACAGTTACAATTACAATTCACTTAGCAGACGCTTTCAGCCAAAGTGACGTACATCATCAGAGTAGGTACAACACTAATCCATTCATACACCGCCACCGAAGCAGCAGGAGCAATGCAGGGTTAAGTGTCTTGCCCAAAGACACATCGGACATGTTGCTCAGCTGGGGATCGAACCCTCGAATGTCTGGTTGAGAGGCGACGACTCTACCAACTGAGCCACAGCCGCCCCCAGTTCATCTTCTTATGACAATGCAAATAACACTACTACTGATGGTGCACTCTCTCCTTCCCTGTCTATTCAGTGATAATTTATACAGGTTCCACTCTCTGGTACACAAACTACCACCACTCGGTTCCCAGGACTTACCTGATCTGCTTGATTAACCTCAAACTCCTGTAGCTGCCGCTGAAAGCCCAGGTTGGGGCCGGCACAGGGCCGAGCCACCCTGACTGCAGCTAGCGCCTCCTGCCAGCCCAGTCCTGTCAATGTCATGATATAAGCTACCACCAGGGTGACACTGCGTGACACTCCAGCCAAACTGTAAGAAGAGAGGGATGGACAAAGATACTTGACACTATTTCACTTAGTAACACTTTTAGGTGTGATGCATGTGCAAAGTCCTTTCCATTTTGAATAGTTATGCACAAGTATCAGTGGCCATGCAAAAATGCACATTAGCATCTCAGTTATGTTTTTCTGTTTGTTCCGGTTGTGTTACACATGTAACATATCCTAGTTTTTGAAGATGTGACTAAGCTTTAAAACCAGCTTTTGAGAAAACTTGATTTTTTTATGTTGAGCAGGATGTAAATATTCAAAACTGGAGTTACTTAGTGCTCATCATAATTTCTTTAATGATGGTTTTCAAATAGAGAACCTTTATATTAATGTTGCTATGGTAGTCCATTAAAGAAAATTACAGTAGATACCGTAGGTTAATCCAGAAAAATATTTGAGCTGTATAAACAGGGAAAAACAGCTGGTTTCACTATGTATCATAAAGAAGCTCTAAGCAGACATGCAGCGTTATATTGTATTCACGTCATTTTCCTGTGATAACTTGTATTTTAAGTTGTTTTCACCAGATTATGCTGGTTTCCCATTACAACGCATAGAGTCATCTCATTAGCTCAAGGTTTCAAAGCTTGTTTTCCAGAGATAACAGGATTATTTTCTGTAAATTTAGAAAACAACACAATGGCCTGGTCACTGTGATTTGCCAGACAACGACATGCCATGCTGCCATTACCCACACCAGTGAGGTAAGTTAAGCCTGTTCCTATGTTGGTTTTTGGGCTTTTGCTACTTTGACGATAAAAGATGAATAAGTGGAGTTTTCGAGAAAACGACTGGAAACTACTGGTTATAAAATGAATTGATGCATGTCTGCTTCAGGCTTCTGTAGGTCCATGTAAACATCATGTCCTAAATATGTTTATAAGCAGATTCAAAGCAAAGGAACCCAAGTGTTTGTTATGCAACACAGCTCAACAACTCACTCGCATTAGAACCAGATTATACTGTACAGTGGGTGACAATTGAGGCAGCTATGGGTGGACTACAGATAGTGACCGGTGGAGATAGAATATAATAAAACAATTATTTGGTAAAATAAGGAAACTAAGGTGTAAAAACTGATTGAATATACATTTAACACTTAAAAGAATAAAATAATTTATTATTTGAATCATATGTTTAGTAGAGAAACCTTTGGCAATGCAAATCTGATACTGTAACTAGCCTCTTGTTCCAATGTGCTTCTGATAAGACCCTCTCTGTCTACCAAAATATAACTCCCCCCTGTGAACATATGGTCAGCCACCATGCTGCAAACAAACAATGTGGGTCTGCTGTGATACTGTACTCTGTTTTGGGAAGTTCAAGAATAGGCTTCTTGCTTATCATTTAATCTCTTCTGTGCAGCAGTAACACATGGCTTCACTCGAGTGCATGGTACATGACCTCATTTGTAGCTCTAGATTTAGAACTGAACAAGATAGATGGAGGTAATTTAGCTAATTTAGTTACTAGAGTTGCTTATCTTGTTTAGTAGG
The DNA here is from genome assembly GCF_963930695.1 of Labrus bergylta. Classification (NCBI taxonomy): domain Eukaryota; kingdom Metazoa; phylum Chordata; class Actinopteri; order Labriformes; family Labridae; genus Labrus; species Labrus bergylta. Next base: position 22,930,905 of record NC_089198.1, on the reverse strand, counting down.
GCATGAGTGAAGCTCGGTTCCCGCACTGTTAAAAATATACAGGCTTTGTTTCTCTCACCAGTGAACGAGGCAGCCTTCTCCCTTCAGGCGGGACTCATGCATGAACATTATACTTTGTTTAAAGTGCTGGGTCCTGTGGGAGACAAAAGAAAATTATAATTGGCTACAACAATATCAAACCATGAAGAGCACTGTGACTGTGGCGCTCAAACTCACACACATCTAAAGGCAGACTGTTTACATACATGTATGTTTTGTTTTTGCACATGCAGAGTTTATATTTTGGTGCCTGCCCTGTCTAACCCTGAAACTTATTTTCCGGGATGGATGAGGAGAAGGGTGTGGATATCTCAGGTTTGAGAGAGTTGGAGTCATATTTCACAGAACAGGTTCCAGACACTTCACACTGTGACATAAGAAGTGTGGGGCAACCAGGGCACATAGAGAGAGAGAGAGAGAGAGAGAGAGAGAGACAGACAGACAGGGGTATTAGTGTGCATTTGTGTGTGTAAGTTATGAGGTAGGGGGGGTGGGTATAAATAGAGGCACAGCACCTACCAGCATTCTTAAACCGCAAACTGATCAGCTGAGCTGCCTTCTCAGGGAAGAAGCTGCCTGAAATGGGAATTTAATCTTGGAATTTTTTTATATGTACTTTTGATCAGGGAATCCCTCTGTGACACATGCACCACATTGTGGAGCTTTCATCCCCAGATTGCATGCTGCAGTAAAATCCCTGCGTGTGTCTAGGCACACTACAGATAAAGAGCTGAACGTGATTGTGATCTAATCAGACAATGAGATCACAATGAAACGCTGTTAACGCATATCATTTACACGTTAGCTTGAAGAAAATGAACCTCAGCTGCCCACACAGTGCAGCCTCAAATGGATGAGGTACTCTCTCTCTCTCTCTCTCTCTGCCTCAGCAGTTCTTCTTCTTTGTGTGTGTGTGTGTGCGTGTGCGTGTGCGTGTGCGTGTGCGTGTGCGTGTGCGTGTGTGTGTGTGTGTTGCTTTCCTGCACATTTTTAGTACATACAGGTTTTGTGTGGGCAGGTCAGCCGCTGAAATGCACAGGTAGGTCATCTCCTGGGGGACAAAGCGTACTAGTTACCTGTCAGCCACAGCCACTTCTTCTATGCACCAAACACAAATCAATTAACAGCAGGTGGTAGATTCATATGAGTGCTGCCAAAGGCAAATACAAGCTGCGGTACTGTGTGGAAGAATAAAGGACATTTTAAGCTGATTTGCAGACACATTTGTATTTTAAATTGCAAAAGAACAAAAGCTGCAGTTGTATTAGCAGAGAAACGCAACATCCATAAGAATACCTAGAAAATATAATAATGAAGACCAGTTCCACAGTCCACATTGAACGAGCTGGAACAACCGCCTACGCTCAAACCCACACAAGAACACAATTCAGGACACTGACCAAACCAACTGTTGTTGACTGGCATTCTTCATGATTCTCCAACTATCACGAGTGAGAAACTTCTCTAGTCGTTGTAACTCACTGACAACCAAGAAGTGTTTGCTCAGTCAGGAGGCTGCATGATAAAACCTCATCCTGCACAACCTGACAGACCGGTTTGTAGTCGGTTCAGATTCGTGAGCAATATATCCTGATAAGGCCAAGAAGGTCTCAAAAATCAGATCCTTTCAGCATTACTTGCTTGAGCACTCTGCTTAGAGTTTGAATGAGAAATGTAAGCCATTTGCACAGCCTAATGCAAATGTCATGTATAACAAGGAGAGTGTCTTACCTGGAGAATTGGAGCTGCACTGTCATGGATGGACAGGATGTGTGTGATGTTGTTTCTGGCTAACTGTTCTCTGTCTCTTGCATCTAGAGTAAACAAATACCACCGCAAACAAAGACCACAGGCATAAACTTTCATAGGCTACTATAGAAATCAAATTGATTTAGAATTGCACTTAGACGTACCTTTGAAATTTCCCAGGTACAAGTCAGGCAGCACCTATGAAGACAGAATTAGAGGATGAAGCAGACAGAGCATCAGATGCTCAAATTATTATTAACATGAAGTCATGGTAAATCAGATAAGAATTACACAACAGCATGAAGATTTGACGTGATTTGCCTAATGAGATGTTCTAATCTAAAGTTGGGATACGGTGTCTTGAAGAATAGCTCAAAATCTCAGATTCAGTCAATTCTGTTTAATATTCACAGTAAAACCACTAAAGTTAATACGGGTTTTGTCTAATTATTTTTTGAACAAAATGTAGCTACCTTAATAAAATGATTCTCATGGGCACACACAACTTTACTTTTGCTAATTCTGGCAAATTGGGCTCTATGAATATTGTCAAGCACCACCATCTCCTTAACTTCACTCAAAATGCCCAGGACCACGTACTCGTACGTCAACTCAACACTAGTGGCGTGCAGCGGAGGGAAATCATACCTTATTGATGCCATTCCCCATTCTGAAAACCCGCAGGAAGAATAACAGGGAAAAGAAATGTTCCCTCGTTGTTTCAAAGCGCGTATGAAGTGTATCCACGGCTTCCCAGACCCGTTGTCGGGGCGCAAACGCTTACTGCTCCGCGTCCAAGCGAGCCGAGCACCGCTGGCCAAACTCCCCGCGTTGAATGCTGGGAAATGTAGTTTGTCGAAAAAACGTGAGCGGACTTCATGGAGAATTATAGTAGTTTTTGCGGACACATGCGTTTCGTGAACCCAACCCCGTTATTCTTGTCCCAAGTTTATGGGAATAGTAATATATTTTCGCCTTAAGAAAGACTTAACTCTTAGATAAACTTCAAAAGTTACTACAGACTGTCTGCATAACAAACCCCTCTGAAGATATTATGAGAATAGGCTATATTTTGTCAATTTTCCACCTTTGAGTGAGATGGAATACAAATTCTGAGTAAAAAGGCTGGGAATACAAATTCTTATTTCTAAAGTTTAAATAGGCCTACACTTTCTTGGCATTCCCAGTCAACAATCATATTACTGTATAGATAACAGTCATGCAAATTGGACTGATTTTTTTTAGGCTTACTAATAAAGGTCCTGGACACCACCCCATTGGACTTTATATATCTAGGATAAGGATGAATATGTAATACAAATTATACATTATTAGTAGTAGCCTATTATTAGTATTATTATAAGAATTAATGGCAAACATGTCAAATGGAGAAAAAGGGACTAGGCTTTTGCTGCATGCAACCATTGTTTCATTTACCTTCATTTCCACACCAAAGCACAACAAAATAATCTAAATGGATCATGACAATGTTTAAGTGAAACCTTGCCTCGTTGTATGCTGATCAGAGGTGGAGAAACAGATCCAGGAGTCAAAAAGTGTCTACTTTCCAAGTACCCTGGATACCCCATCTGCTGTCAGAGATTATTTGTTAGGTGAGACCATCAGAAAAGGTTATCCAGGCACCACCCTTGCCTGGGGTAAGAGCCAGTCAGCAGCACCCTGACAGAGAAGGTTATCAATCAGGTTTCTTAAACACATCTCCAATATCTATTCTAACCAATAGCCAGGGAATTGGACTGGAAACCACTAACACAAGGCGGCTAAAACAAAAGGATGCTATAGTATTGCGGTTGCAGAGAACATCACTTTAAAGTTCTTCACTGATTCTCATCACGTTGAAAATATCAACAGGAAGTACTGCTGCTTCCGATGCCCCACATTATCAGCATATTTACACCACAGGTGCCAGTGAGTTTGACTTCCTGGTGATCTGTTGTTTTCTGTGGGAAAGTGGTAACCTCCAGATTCAATTGTATTAATCTATCATAGACATTTTCCACATAACCTGAATATTACAGACAATAAACAATAATGATAAAAAAATGAAAAAAATGGAGGAAAAACAAACCAGGAAATATAGGGCAGGTAAATTTGATACCGCTTTCATGTGGCTTTAGTGTGCGAAAGGAGGAATTTATTTTGTGGCTGTCGACAGATAGGCTGCACAAAAAAAAGGTGTAAAGCTCCCATGCTGTCACTGACTACAGTTCAGGTGGTTTCCCACTCTAGTTTCATTACAAATGCTTGTTTTATCAATGAACTTTTTTTAGCTTGTGCATCTAAATTAAGTTTGTGTTGTGCTTCCAGAATAACAAAGTCATTATTGTAAGTGTTTTGTCTCAAGGTAGAGATGTTGTTTATAGCTGAAATTGTGAGATTAAGGCACCGTGTAACAATCCCATCATTTAATCTCAAATTGCACAAACTCACTCCAACTACAAAATAAAGTTGACTGGCCTGCAATAGATATTTTGACCAGTGGGTGTCGACAATGCCATACAACTTGATTTGTGGTAGTCCCATTTCAGATGGATTCTTTATCTCGGGACCCTATTAAACATAAACACAGGCAGACAACAAAACCATGCTACTGTTTGTGTTTTGTTTTGTCGGCATAAAGTGTCTGAAGGCGTTTCAGACGCAAAACATCTGAAGTTGCCATCCGACGGTTATCTGTTATCGACTTTTAAGGCTGTTTGTAGTTTTCACTTCCTGTCTGGTTTCGCTTTTGAACGAGAAACACGTCGAATAAATCCCGGAACTATAACAAAGTGCTCTACTTGGATCGTACAAGACGTTCAGGTAACAGGTTTAATAACTCCAGATGTTTGTCTCAACGTGAATTAGATGTTTCATGTTGTTTTTCGCTGAAAGAGTGTGATCAAAAAAGTTGAGGGTGAGTGAGTCTAGTTGCCTAAACTTTCTTTTTTCTTGAGGCTGTCCAGCTAGCTTACATCAGCAGCTTGCTAAAGTGTTATACATGTTTGCAGTGTGAGTCTCTCTTAGTATATAAGTATGTTTTGTTGGTGTTTAACGTGAGTGCTTGTGTGTATTGCTCTCTTGTTTTCTTGTCACTTTGAAACAGGGATGGCCACCGCGCCACAGTCTTTACTTCAGATGAGGTCGGCTGACCTTATTAAAAAAGAGCCCCTGGCGTACGGAGGATTTGGAGATGTTTACCTGTGCTACCATGTAACACTCGGACAGGTGGTGTTGAAGACTATATACACAGGCCCTCTTCGTAATGAGTAAGTAAAGGGTGCATCTGGTACTGTGTGGAGTATGCTGGGTATTCCCCTAAACGCTGACTGGTGTCATGTGCCCTTTCAGGACTCTTCAATCCAGCCTCCCAACATAACTCAAACCGATATGCTATATGTTTCTCCTTTCCTTCTCTGACATCTTGTGCAAATCACTTTAACAACATGGCATTAGATTATATTGACTGTAGCATTTTGCCGTTTCTAATGTTGTTTACAAGCCTAGTTTGTGAGTCCACCTTCAGGCTGTGTCTTATTGACTCATGATCTGATTTCTTGTTACTTCCTTTTTTACTACTAGAAAGAGATGCTTGAAAAGCGGATGTCAGTCTAACAATCAATTTTTTTCAAATCAGATGCATCAAAACAGCTTCTCTCTGTCGGCACAATGGCACTTCCATCTGCAGTCCTTCTGCTTCTTCCGTTCATGTTTCTATTTCAGGGTTAGCATGGTAATGAATCGTCTATATGTCATAGAATGTACCAGTTTTTATACATACACTTTGACAGTTTCTAGCACACACCACAATGAATAAAGTTCCAGGCGCACGACCGCAACAAGACTTAAAATGAGACCAAAAAAAAAAAAAAAGTCAGCACTAAATGTTCTTCTTGTTTCCTTTATCTGCGCAAGAGCAGTGTACAAAACATCAACGGTTACTGAATGTAGAAACATGGGAGTTTTGATTGACATTCATACTGGAGAAAAATGTGGCTGATATCTGAACTACTTCAAACAAGTAATAGCACATTACTTTGGTAGATTTACTTAGTCTGTCTCTCAGCCGGCTATAAGATGAATCATGATGCAAGTAGTGCCCGTTTGTTGGGACATTTCTGATAATTGCTTTGCGTTATTTTTCCAGGGATAGTAAAAAGTCACTGCTGGAGGAGGGGACCATCATGGCAAGCCTGAACCATGAGCGGGTGGTGAAGTTGCTGGGTGTCATCATGGAGGACAGAGACTGCTCGCTAGTGATGGAGCTCATCCCCAGAGGCAACCTGTTGGTCATGCTAGAGATGGTCAGCAAGTTTAATACCTGTAGTTGACTTAAAAATGGGAAGATTTCATATTCCTGTCTGCAACTGCAATTATTTGAATAGTTTATGTGTATGTATATTATGCTAATTACACAGATATAACCCTATTTGCAGGTCACTGTGCCAATATCCATCAAGGGCAGAATCATCTTAGAGATTTTGGAGGCGATGGTCTACCTCACAGAGAGACATGTTGTACACAAGGACATCAAGCCAGAAAACATTCTAGTGGACAAGGATTTTCACATCAAGGTATACGGCAGACTATTGCCAGTGTTGTCGCCAATTTCATGTGTGTTGTGGTTTGTGTGTGTGGTTGGTTGTGTGGACGTTTTCTGCTGCAAACGTCACCTGCGCACCTGGGCATAGTTGGTGATTACAGCCACAGGTAGGTAGAAAGGGGAGACACAGGTGAATGGGGATAGGGAATTAGTGGAAGCCACACAGTTTTTTTAACCATAGGTGTGTGAAGATGTTGTCTGGCGCGTTTAGACTTTATCTATGTTTATGAGCTAGTTTCGTCTGATGCAGAATAGGCCTACACCCGTGTTTTTGTTGGTGTTTTTAAGATTGCTGATAAATAAATACTGCAAACATAATTAACGGCGGACATTCCATTTTTTACCCACCATGAGTTGGAAATGACTTAAAATTCCCTCCAGTGGCACTTTTTGTTGTTAGATTGCCACTACAGCCAGTATCACATTTATCATTCTGACAGCATTCACTCATGTAACCGCTGCATGTTTTGTTTTTTTTCTTTTTTTAAACCTCTATGTCTTTCTAGATTGCAGACCTGGGCCTGTCCACCTGCCAGACATGGAGCAAGCTCACCAAGGAGGAGTCTCGCAGGAAGAGTCGTATGGGGCTGTCAGCCGGGGAGAGAGGGGCCGGCACTCTGAGCTACATGGCCCCCGAACACCTGGAGAGCATACACACACCCTCCACTGAGAAGTCTGATGTTTACAGCTTCGCTATTGTGGTTTGGGTCGTCCTCACAGGAGATGAGCCGTATGCAAGTAAGTGCCAGAAGTCCAAATAACCTGACACATTTTGCCCATTAACTTTTTTTTTTTTTTTTAAAAACCTTGAGGAGCTGTTTTAAAATCACCACTGCCTGGTTTAGCATCTACATTGTTAGTTTACAAGTTAAAACAAACTATGATACATCGCTTTGTCTTCATGCAGATAACCAAATGAGGTGTCTTTTTTTCATTCCAGATGCCAGGAGTGAAGAGCAAATGAGCCAGTGTGTCCGAAAGGGTGACCGACCAGCAGAGGATGTTATTCCAGATGACACGCCTGCAGAGCTGATAGAGCTTATGAAGAGATGTTGGGATCACAATCCAACGCAACGGCCAACATTTAAAGGTGCACTCATTGTTTTCTTGTTTTCTTGCTTGTTTGTAGGCTACCTTCCCTTGTGGAAAAGTGTGATATGACACAGATTTATATCACATATATAAGTTCCATGATTTGTGTCACACCGCAGGGTTTTACTTTCGCTCTCGGCTATGTTAACTTTCTTACTTGAATTTCGAGTGAAGACGTTTGCCCCCGTGTGGTTTATTACGTACACTTTTTTTTGTCCTCTCATTCCTTTTTTTTTGTCTCGCAGAGGCCTACCACCTCTTCCTCCCTTTCTACATGGAAAAGCTTGAGCCAGATGTAGAGGAAGATTTACTTGGGCTGAGGGTGAATAGATGTTTTCTTTTGGATTTGATGTTGAAGTGCACAGTGGAGATACCAAGCAGTGGATTAGAAGTTAAAATAATGACTATTTACCATCACAATTTACCGTGTCATTTGTATTCAGGATTCATACGAAGGCCCAGACGATCTTATTGAGAAGATGAAGTCTTTATCAATGACCTATGAGTGTTTGTCGGCAGGTGAGTTTTGTTGCTAATCCTGACAGCCTTGACATTCTATACACATTCCAAGACACTTGAAGTGATACATTACTCGAAAGTTGTCAAAAACACAAGTAGCTTTATTGCCTCTACTCATTTTTTTTATTTTCTTAGATTGCCCCGCTCCTTTGCTGAGTTCAGACAGAGTTGTGCCTGTGCCAGTTGAAGCCAGTATCGAGGACCTGCATGGCACCCAGTATGAGCCGTGTGACGATTCTGTCCAGTCGGATGCAAATGTATATTGCAGCCCTTCAGCTCTGGAGGAGAAACTGGATCGGGAGTTTCAGTACCACAAGCATGGTAGCTATAACAGTGAGAACCAGCCTGATGCCGCCAGCTGCCAACATCTAAACAACTCGAATCCTTTCCTGAATAGTCCCTTCAGTACTCCTGATCACGCCATAAGGCAGCCAGAACAAGACAAACCCTCTTATGCATCCTCTGTCCATTCCTGGACCAAAGCTGAGCCGGTGCAGCCCACCAGCCATGAAGAGGCCTTGTACCACCCAGCTGCTGATGTCTTTGAGTCCATGAACTCTTCCATACCTGCTCCATTACACCTGCCAATGTCTGCCAGCACCTCCTGTCTTCCACAATTTAACCAGCAACACCCAAACTCCCACTTTGACCGCCAGCAGTCTTGGCCAGCTTACCCAGTGTCTGACACCTCTGCTCCTGACCTCGGCCCTGGGCGTCTTCTGGCACCTTGCAAGGGTAGCTCGTCACAAGATCCAGGTACATTCAAACTATTTTTTTTCTGAAAGCAATGCTAAATGCCCAATATGTTACTAACTCTGACTAAAATGCTCTGTGCTTTGTCCAGGATCTCTTTTCATTCAAAATGCCAGTGGGATCCAGATTGGGAGCAACAACACAATGAGCATCAGACGTTTCGACTCCACAAGTAGTTTGTCGTCTCAGACTTCTTACGGCTCAGCTCTCTGGCGAATCAATGAAGGCATTCTGAAATATGGTAAATAACCTCCTGTAGTTTGTAGTTTATGTGATAGTTTGTCTGTGCACTTGAGATGCTCAAAAATGCTCATCGTTACCTTCCAGGTTCATTTGGTAAAATCTTTCTGCCAAACAATCAGAAATTTAAAGACAGCCAGGTTTATTCTACATGTTTATGTTTATTTTACATGTAAGACATAAGACATGTGGATTTTGGAGATCGTTTCATTTCTGTCACTATTTTTGACCCTAGTTGTTACAAGAAAAAGGTTTAATTTACATCATATAAAATGTTGAAAGGTCAGTATAGTGCAGTCATTTTTGAGAGCTCGTATAAATATTGCAACAGATTTTGAGAGTTCAAAAGTTCAAAGCAACAGTCCCTACTCGTCCAATCTGAGTTAAACAATATCTCATTAGTAGTAGCCCTTATAGATGTGTCTCTTGCACCATTCAGAGGACCATGCTGTGACCGAGGAGCACCTAGATCTGCTGAGGGAAAACATCGGGAACAAGTGGAAGCGCTGTGGGCGGCGGCTGGGTCTGACAACGGTGGAAATAGAGACCATTGAGCACGACTGTTTCCGTGACGGCCTGCCGGAGATGGTGCACCAGATGCTGGATCGTTGGAAAATGAAGGAGGGAAGTATCGGCTGCACAATTGGGAAGCTTTGTCGAGCTGTGAAGAGCAACATAGAGGTAGACGTCATCCAGAAGATATTGGACCTGTGCGGTCCTTCGCCCTGAATTTCATAAACTTTGGCAGATCTCTCTTTTTCCCTCTAAAATTCTGACTTCCTGCACATGGTTACGGTATTTCGGTTCAGCGTAAAACTAAACGGAGAACTTATTTTGGTTTTTGTTGGCTTTGGGATTCAAATATTGCCGTCATAGAAAAAAAGTACACAGCAAAGAATGTTTAATGTGTTTGAAAAGCTGGAGCCTCACCAATGTATTATCAGCCAATATTGGCCTACACATATCAGTCAGTATGTTTAATCGGTTTACAGATATATGCAGTGATGACAACTATTTTTCAGAATAGGTCATTCTGAAAGCTTGTGATTATGATTTTTTTTTTTAAATGGGTCATCATGTCGTCGGTTCAGCAAAGAAGTTTCCTCGAATACTCTCAGCATGGTCTGCACATCATGTAGAGAAGCGTCACATCAGTAGTCCACACAAAGATGGCCTGGTTGGTAGTTTGTTGTAGAAAGCAGCCTTCTTAGAATCAACATAAAAAAAGTCCATTATTTTAATCATTACTGTTATAAAACTCTCTATCAGTCACTATGTTGATAATTGGTGAATATCATATCTCTAAAATCCATATCTATCTTAAAATCCTATCACTAAGGCTCCAGTCAGTGTCTGAACGATACTCACAGAAAACTCCACAGCTCAACCAAGCATCTTTGTAGAAAGTCACTCGAGGGGAATCGTGTCAGCCACAAAGATTGCTGTAAACAATTATTTTAATTAAAAAAACGATTGAATACGTTGTAAACTGTCTTTAAAAGCTGGACACTTTGTTTCCTGCTTCGATAAAATCATTGCTTTGTCATTACTGACTTTTAGTAAAGTACTCTGATTGCATTTTCACAAGACTGAATTTCTTTTCTACCACACTTGTTTTTTGAAATATATATTTTACAGTTAGGGTAAAGGTTTTTCTAATCATCGTTTATTCTCTAATTTACCGCGGATTCAGCCAGTTTGTGTGTCATAAGCTCGTATTATAAAAAATTATGATCTTTTTAATATCAAACAGCTTTTAACAGCTTGTAGCTTTTAACACAGAATGATGGAGTCATATTCAGGGACAAAGTGTGAGTGATAATCAGAATCAAAAGGAGTCTGAACCCAAAAGAGGCGATGACACTGATACTCTAAGAAGCTGTAATCGTAAACACTGGGGATGGGGAGTGGGGCGTGGGGTTGGGGGGTTGGGAGGGTCTTACTATATGAGAGCTGTGTGTCCAGTAGGGGTTAGTAGATAAGACATACCAAGCGGTCCAGTCCGGTTTGGTACCCATTAATTGGCACCAAAAGTTAAGAATGGTACCAAAATAAGGGATCTGTACAGTCCTACTTTGTTGGTACCTTTCTGTTGGGGTGCCAAGGGTATCGATCCGACCCTAAAGGGTCCCTTTAGTTTACTGTGTCCCGTTCTTCTTTTTCATTAAACTTAATGAATAGCGGACTACACTGTGTTGGGCTGCTATGATGTCACACTATTACATAGGTGACTCAGCTATCTCCATCTGGCTTACACTCCGCTCACCAAATAAGGGTAGAGTTGGCTGTGGAAACCCGAGCAAGATCAGGATATACTGAACCGAACTGAACAACACTGGACTGCTTGGTGGAAATTGGGCTTTTAAGTGTTGAACTCCTGTTTCTCAAGATTTTTTTTAAAATGCATGAATGACTTATAAGTAATATAATGTGATTGTCTTCAAACTGATGAAATGAGGCACTGTACTTTATCAAGTGTACAGTTTTGAATTACAGGCTACTTTTGTCTCACCAAAGATGATCTCGTCTTTGACTTGTGTTCATGTTTTTTTTTAAACTGACATGAAGCATCACAGAAATCTTGGTCGCCCTGTTTTTCACTCTACATTTCCAAATAAACTGTTTGTACATATGTTTTAAGAACTTAGCAGTAAATGTGTATTTCATGCTCTGAATAGATTGCACCACACAACTGGAGCTGTAATTGTTTCTAGTTCAGCTGATTTTTTTTTTCTGATTTTGTCCCACAGCGTTCATTCATTACGAGCATACTGAAAGGAGGAGAACATTTAGACAGCTGTTTCTGAGTACACCACACAGGCAGACACTTTTTCTTCTTTAATGTTGAAATTGAAAAGGACGTTTTGAATTAAATCAACATTTCTATGGATTACAGATGTGATGATGAAGTGCAAATCAAACGGTTAATGTTGTGGTATTTAACTTGGTGAGTTTGATAATTCTTTAAACCAACCAATGAAATGTAATCCCTCCATGCTGTTAACGATGAATGATAAGATCCTTCAAAACAAATGTGGACAGGCTTTCTAGTTTTGAAACAAAATTAACGACAGCCATTATCATCAGATAATGATAAAAAGGCGTCCTGATGATTAATAGATAAGATCTCATAATTACTTTTTGTTGAGCAACAGCAGTATGCCTTGCATAATAAGAACAATAGCATGAAAAGCAAAGTTTTAAAGAGAATACAAAGTGACCCTATGAGACAAGCTGATACGAGGATAACATGTCTTTGTGGTGATAAATCTGAAAACTTAACAGCTTGAGTTTTTCAAAGAAAAATTTGGTCCTGAGTGATTGCTCAAAGTCCATTCAAGTCATGTTTACTTCACACAACAGATAAACAGAACAACAGTTAGAGACGAAACAAACATTACACAGCCTTCCTACACGTGTCAATTTATTTCACCTGTGTTATTCCACTGCGTTATACAGTATATTTTCTCCCCTTTCCCTTTTGAAGTTGAACATGTCAAGTAAAGAAATATTCTGTTTTTAATGTATATTAATCATTATATTACACTGTACATTACAAAAAAGATTGTGCTGTTGTGTACATAGATTATTTATGTAGCACCATGAAATATATTCCTGTAGCGAGTAAACAATACTCAGGTTGACATGGTAAAGAAAGGGTTAACAGCTTGTGATGAAGGATGGCCCTAAACATTTTTTCAAATATCCACTCCTCAAAATTTCTGGACAGCCTGACTCTGACATTTTCCAAAGTTGTTCTCCCACACGTCTCTCAAAGTAGGAGATTTTCTCCATCCCTGACTGAAGGAGAAAGCGTCTCGGGAAGCAAGAAGTGATGTTTAACTTGAAGCTCTACTGTCACATCAGCAAAAGTGAAGCACAGACTCAACTGCGCGTCCCTCTTTTTTTCTTTCTTTTTTTAAATTCTCGAGTCCTCTTGTTTGTAAACTGAGCATGCTTCATAGTAACATAAAGCTATGCATGTGTTGTATTACGACATTATGCACAAGAGGTAACCCTGCTTAGGCCCGGTAGCAGGCCATTCAGGGTGAATGGGGAGGTGGGGGGGATTGGTGCTTAAGCACGGTACTGCACAACTTTGCGTGCGCCCTAAGTGAAAAATGTGACTGTTAGCGTTCACACGTGCAGCTCACCCTGAACATTTCAATATGTTTTCAGTAGTTCTGTTTCAAGTGGGAAAGCACTATAAAGCCATTTTCACATGTGCACTGCTTAACATTTCTAGAGAATTTCAGGCAGACTGCCCCTGAAATCCATCTGATCTGGGCGTCCACAGTTGCACCTCACAGTGGAAGAATATCCCTGAGGCAAGGTATTGTGTTAAAGGAATGAGGCAGACGAAGCCACAGTCAGCTATACGACAGTAATACTAATATTGGCCTAATATCGATGCTATGTATAGCTGGACAGAATCACAATAACAACAAAAGAGTGGAGATGAACAGAAAACATGATGCAGCAGTGTAATTAGGTGCATTGAGATCGCAACGGTCACTTGCATACAGTCTATGGTGTTCCTCTGATCGCAGGGAATAAACAAAATCACTCCCTTTAACTCGCGATTAATTCTCCTGATTATATCCTTGTGCATTCTCACATCAGCTCACAGACTTCATGTGGGAAAAACACTAGAGGTCTGGCAGGAGAAACTCCAGATGAAGTGTAAATTGTTGCTGTTTGTGTACTGTACATACATGAAGCTCACCCTGAAAACTTTTCAGGAATATTGTGAAAGTGTGAGCAAGGCTTAAGAGAGAAAATCAAGGCCAAGCCACTTTTGCATGCCCTGGCACCATCTCTAAAGTAATGTGGAAGTTGTCTATCTCTGTAGTTCTTTTTGGACACATGCTGGCCAGCAGAGACTTCTTGTGGCACACACTTTGCGTCTTCTGCTTTTGTGTTTGGTGAACTGGGCTGTCATGATCCATACACGAGACTCCGTTGGCTGCCGGGTTTGTAACGCCACAAATTTTAGGGTAGTGTCTGAAGCATTCAAAAGCGTCCTTGCACTTCTCACAGTTGCGGCCCTTCAGACTTGCTATGGGAGGTTGAGCAGAGGAGTTTGAGGAAGGGAATCTGTTGGTCTGTTTGTGGACTGTGCGAAGTCTGACCCTGATCTCTGACTTGGAGCAGCACTTAGACAGCCCCTCAGAGCAGAGGCAGCCCGTCACACAGCTGTGGCAAAGAGTGCACAGGTCTGTGCACATGACCCTTCTGAAGTTTGGCCTCAGCATCAGGTAGATAATGGGGTTATAAATCGTGGAAGACTTTGCAAACATGGCTGGCATGGCAAAAGCCACAGGAGGGATGTTCTCAATGTGTCCAAAGGCAGCCCACATGGACACCACAGCATATGGACTCCACGCCGCAAAGAAACCGATGCAGACTGCAACACTTAGCTAACAGGAAAAAGAGAAAAAAAAGTGAAAAAGCAATATTGTTTGATCATTCATATCATGATAAAAAATACATTATTTTGTAAATCTGATCAGCTAAGTGTATATTTTTCTTATTGTACCCCTGTAGACCCCAACACCATGTTAGTGAATTTCTCAATACTCTACCCATCTTGACCGAGCTCCCTGGTTTCTATTGAAAATACAAATCCTAAAGAACAGATGACAAATTCAATTTTCAATGTCAAAGAAAGGCATTTTCCTTAAATGTAAGAGCAGTGTAGTTGTTAGTACAGTTTAGAGCAAAGTAAGTAGAGTATTTTGAGATCGATACTAAAAATCTGAATGCAGTAGTGCAGCTTAATATTGTTTTTATTTTTTATACTTTGTGCACAAAAAAATTGAGTGCCATGACATATGGGGTTCAGTATAAACCAAGTCAGGTTTGCTGTTCAAAGATAATTGTTAGAAGGATCAATCCAGTGTTGATTTCTTTCTTTTGTTATTGGGTGATAAGAAGAAAAGGTATATCGCCAGGCTTATTCCTTAAAAGCACAAAAATGCATCTTTACAACCTGAAAACTTAATTGACCAACACTAACATCAGTCATATGATGTATGAGGTAACACCTTTTTTTCAGCCCTTAGAGTAGTTTGTATAAATCAGTTTTTGTAAAGGGTTATGATGATGATGATGATGATGATGATGATGATGATGATGATGACCATTTATCAGCAAAGGTAAGCTCTTCTCATCCATCACTACAGCCAGAGCCATTTTCCGCTTAATGAGAAGCTGCATCACTAGAGGATCTATTGAGGTCAGTTTCAATGTCTACAGCAAAATTGATGAGAGAGGAGCCCTCTGGAGGATTCTGGTCTCGAAGGAGGCGCTTTGATAATCTGGCTCTGAACCACAGCCCCCATTCTCTGGCCATATCATCGTCAATTTGTTACTACATCTTTAAAACTATGGTGTGCCAGCTTGGTTTTAATTGATACGCATTATAACCTTTTGAGGTTTGGTTATTTAATAGAGATGCTCTGGAGATGAAGATTAGATTGTAAATGTAAAAAGCAAAAAGTAAAGGACAGCTCACAAGCTTCTTTCATCACTGTCATAACCAATGGTGCCTCTAATGCTAATTTATAAAACATGTAATTTCAAAATAATTACTCAAAAGAAGCCAGATCCAAATGGTATCTTTTGCATGATGCAGGTTATAATTTGTGTTTTGTCAGACTTTTCTCTTACCTTAACAATAATCGTCTGGCTGCTACTCATATGAGTCTTCCTCAAGGCATGCTGCTCCATATTCTTACGGGATGATTGCACTGTGACCAAGATACCTGTGTAGGATGCTACAATAACACAGCATGGTAGGATGTAGCAGAAGATGAACAGCGCCACGGTGAATGAGCGTGCTGTGGAGTGCTGATTGGACAGGTGCCAGTCAATGCAACAGGCGGTGCCATAGGGCTCTGGTCCATATTTCCCCCAGTGGACCAGCGGGGAGCAGGCAAACAGCAGGGCATAGAGCCAAGCACAGGCAATGAGCAAACAGCCGTGAACAGAGTTAAACCTGTTCCCTGTGAAGACAGATTAAATCTATTTTCAATTGTTTAAGTCATTTAAAGGTTCAATTCATACTCACTGGTTGCAAATTGTGTATTGAAAAGTAGTTAAATTATGGAATCTTTAGGTTTTGGTCTCATTATGTGATATGTTCAGTAGCTGGAAAGGGCAAAAAGAGTAAGTAACGGCCCAAACGACATTACAAAATTGCAAATGAAATTCCTAAACAAATATGCACACAAGACACTGTCAAATGAAAAATGTGCTTAAAAGTCAAAATACAATAAAAATACTTAAAAGCAAACAATCTGCAAATCCATTAACAATGATAAGTCTACAACAAAATAACAGAAAAGAAAAAGAAATAGAAAAAAAATTCATCATTAAGTGCTCCAGGCCTTTAAGCGGCACTAAGTGAAACTAGAACCACCTGCCATATTGAATTTCCCTGGGGCCTTTGCAGCATGTCTGCTCCTGGAGAACACCATAGATTCCCCTCTTACACTTTTCCTGGAAGCACTCATGTCAGCCCAGGGTCTGCCACATCAAAGTAGTTCATGGTGTTGTCTTATTGGATCTGAAGTAAAGGTCTGTATCGCTGAGTGTGTATTGCTTTGCACACCAAAAGGCAGCTCTTCTGTTTTCAGAGAGCAATGAGCAAATTTGGTCTAGTGAGGATAATGTTGTAGATATTTGGACAGTCTTTTGTCGAAGGCAGTCATGGTGTTGTACTGATGCAAAGATACTGAAGTACTTGAATGAAGAATTTTGGAAAAAGAGCTTTGGTGGTTGTTGCTTTAACGTTTGCTATGGGCTGGCTGTCTTTTTCAACCTGTTGCAAACTGCATAAATGAAACAAGCACAGGGGTCAAAGATTGTTTTGTCTTTACTTTGGTCAGAGCCAGAAGAAGGCATCCGAAGTGCAGGTGAATCCAGGCAAACAAACATTTCTCTCCTGTGGTACAAAAATATTCCATCATAAATCTGATACATTTAGGCTAGATAGAGGCCTTAAAATGGGATTGAATTGGAAACAACTCAGTCAACACGATCTGTGTTTGTGCGAGTTGCATAACAGACACCAACCTCCTTGATAGCTAGGACAACCAAGTTGTATTTTTCATTCCCCAAAGCACATGATGTAACTCAAGAAATCAATGAAAGTGTTGCAGCATTGGAATGTTTAAGACTGCATTCAGTGTCATGTCCTTGAAAATACATACAATAAGAACTCTTACTAAAAAGGCTCACTATAAGCTGTGTCAATAGGTTAGTAATAGGCTTCAGATGGTGGGATGTGTTGTCCGTATTCATTGACATTTTTTATGTGTAGGAGGATGCAATCATGGCTTCATGGGCAGCATGCAGCCTCTGTGCTGCTTCAATTATTCAGACTGCAGGAATGATGATCCTTGATTTGGTATCCTGCAGGAATATGGATTCAACTAACTCAGCCATGAACCACTTTGACACAATCACCCACAAAGGAGGTTATTTATATAAGCTAGACACAATGGTCTCCAGATTTGTTTTCACTGTGGGCCAATGCTAGTAAGAGCAAGCAAAGCACATTGAGTTTTGTTTTGCAGATGCAGAGACGTCCTTCATTGTAAGACAGCTTGACAGTTGTATTTATTTAGCTGGAGTGCTTAAAGAACATAAGATTGATCGTTAGCTGGATAGATTGATTTCAAGTTAGCTTAGGTAGCACAAGAGTAGTTGGCAACTGACGGTTAATTAGGTGAAAGATAAGTCCTTTGAAGGAAGAAGAGGGCATTGATGGGCGAGTCATGTTACATCATCCTCGAATACACTTGAGACATCGTGGCTGACAGTAAGATTGAACTTCAAGTAGGCTACTTTTGCAAAAGTGCTGGGGGTTTGATAGCAAAATTAAACATTAAAATAAATACACTTAAAGAAAACTATCTTTTTGTAGTTCCATATTTTGAAGAAACTCTTCGATAATTTCTTTCTTTCTTTTTCTAAATCATAATTTTGTGATTTTTAAATGAGAGATCTGTTGAAAAACTTTTCAAAATACGGAGTTCAAACACAGAGCCCAGTTTGACTGCATTAACTAACATCACAAGTAATGCATATCGAGTGCAGCCCTCTGACTTGTCAGTCATCAAAGAAAGACTAATGTGCAGCGCTAGGGAGGGATTATCACTTCGTATCCTTCCACAGATAAATCAACAATCAGCCACTTAGGGATGTGACAGTTAATCCTTTTGTCATTTCAATGGGCAGACAAAACAAGCTTCTTTGAAGACTTACCATAGAGCGGATAACATACTTTCACAAAGCACACCATGCTCAGTAGGGTTAGAGTGGTCAGACTGCAGATGCCAAACAACATGCCGCAAAAAGCGTATATGGAGCACATTGTTTTCCCATACAGCCACCTGCGTAGGAGGGCAAGGGGGTGTGAGAAAGTGAAAGAGGACAGTGCAAAGCAGAGACAGAGGAAAGATCAATATAGGAGAGGGTAAGAGGGGGGGGGAGAGAAGAATATCATGAGCGTGACACTCCGCCTCTATGAATTCACAAGCAAACATACTACTAACAAACCATATTGTTAAATGGAACACAAAAGGGAGATTTAAAAGCAATATCTTACAAACAACAGAGTCTTCCATTTGCTGTTGGTAAAAATACTACCATTGTGTCTTTGTTTGCTTCTTTAGGTGCAGAGTGTAGTACCTGTGGTAGAAGCTTGAAGTTATCGCCATGGGGTATAAGGATATTGTCAGACCCAAGTCACTGACAGCGAGGTTGATGATGAAGTACTCCGCAGGCTTCAGGAGGTGCTTTTTCTTGTAGGAGACATACAGTAGCGTGCTGTTTCCAAACAGTGAACACACTCCTGCAGGAAATACAGACCAAAACCCCAGAGTGTTGAATGCACCAGAAGCAGAAGTTCATGATCTAGGGTAACCAGCGTGCCACTGAACATCTCTGTCAGTACACTGATTTATTCATTTATTGTCACTGTCTTACTCCAGTCTGCTGTTTGTTTGTAAATCTGTGTCTGGATTGGGTAGACTGCAAAAAAACGGAATTCTCCTTTGGGATGAATTTAGTTATCTATACTTGTCAGAATCATTCTGTACTTTCCAGCATTCAATTCACTTAGTTGCTTACTGCAGAAAATGACAGGATTAGAAACTTCAAGTGTATTTATCATTACATTTTTCCACTGCGTTTTTAGAAAGATGATCAAAATGAGGTTCCACACATTGAATTGAGAGATTTACAGGTATTGGTAAGTAGATCAAATTCAACTTTGCTCTTTAAACTAGAGTCAGGCTTCTGTTTTTTTTTTCCCAGCCTCCAGGCGTTTTGCTAAGCTAAGCTAAACACGTTAAAGCCTTTGCATTTAAAGGAGATAAACAATCTTCATATCATACTATGCAAGACAGCAAAAAAAAAGAGCAAAATTGCTAACAATTGTTTGATGTTTCACTGTTTTTCTTCATGAAGTGCTGGGTAAATAGGTCTGTGTTGTGTCACATTAAAATCACCCATTGAAACTGTATGTGTCTGGTTGCCTTTACATTGTGTGCCTGCCTGTGACTACATTCAATTTACAGAACTAGCAGTGAATGGGCCGAGATCAAAGACTCAGATCAAGTTAATCTGGGCATGAATCTTTTTCCGGTGCATGGCAAAGTTTAAGATTTTACTAACGGATGCCCCTTGTTGTTGCATGAGCTGCTTCAACATTGTACCTTCACTGGGTCTGTACATCGCTGTGTGCATCGCTAATAGGCAGGCTTATGCAGATATGGAATTATACATAAACAGAAAATATTGGCCTATTTGAAAGCAATACATAAACGCAATCAGAAAAAAAGAAAATACAACGTAAACTTGCTCCCAAGGCTTCCCATTGTGCTGTCTTGCTTCATGCTGTTACTCATTTCAGCCTGAACAGGGAGAGTAGAAAACTCATTATCGACAGCATTGTTTTTTTTAAACTCTTTTATGTATCTATTAACGGAATATTAAAGACGTTTAACTCACCAAAAATGGAGTAGACCACTGCTACAGTTATATCCAAAGGTACAGGTATGTTGGAGTGAAATGCAAGGTCTTCTAATAACGCCATCTGAAAAATGAACCGAAAATGTTTGACCTTTCAACCTGTGTATTCAAAGACTGTCAGCAATACATGGCAGTGCAAGTTGTTGGTCACAAAACAGCAGATCACTATATAACTCATTTTCACACTGCTATCAGCAACCTGTGCATTTTTTTTTATATGTTGTTGAGGTGTCGATAATTACTACTTCATTCATGTGCTGAAAGCTCTTTTAAGCTCTTGTTTGATGTTTATTCCTGTTGACGCTCTGCAGCACTGTTGGTCAAAAGGTTTAGTCAGGATGTTCCAGAAACCAATAACTGTGAGAAAAATAAAGCTGAACCCATATGAGTAATTCTTCTCTTTCACTGTGACCCTTTAGTTACATATGGGAAAGGAAGATACCTGTGTGGAAGCGCTCTGAAAACTCTAATAAGCTTGAACCAAACACAGCCATGTTTCATTTGTTTGAATGTGTCTACCCAGTGTTGTAGTGCTGCCTAAAGAAGTGGGTATACTCTTAATTTCCCCCCCATGTTTTTTTTTTTTTTTTTACAAGTAGCCCGTCCAGTAGAGTATAAATGTCCTCTGTTATAAACAGTGACTACACTTGCATAGTAAGTGTGTAGCCAATTAGAGACATAATTGGGAAAGTCATCTCTTCACCATCCTAGGAAAAAACTGCAGCATACTACTGAATATTGTCAATCAAGAAGTGGGTATACTCTATGGAGACAGAAAAATAAGTGGGTATACTCTGTATACCTGCGTATACCCTGCACTACACCACTGTTGCTACCCATTTGTTCTCATCCTCAGCACTCTCTTTATTCCCAGGTTGTTTGTTCTACTTCAGCAGCTTCAGACAGATAGTGACTGACAGGCAGATCAATGGATAAGGGTCAGTTCACAAGTGGTTAAATTATAGGAAAACACCTCTTCACATCCTAATGTGCTCTTTCCTTGCAGCATGACTGGATTTATGGAAACACCAGTTACACCGGCAAATTCTGTTCACTGTAACATGGCATGGATTAATCATATGAAGTCACCACTTGCATTTTAAAAAGTAAGACATACTAATATTTGTCTTATCGGAATCTGAGTTCATATTGTAGGCTTTTGAGTTTAATAACATGCTGCAAAAAGCATATAGGAGAAAGTCTGAAAGGCCTGTTTTGCTGAACTTACCTATTAACACACTTTTATGACTTGACTTAAACATGTCAAATGTTCATGGATGGCTAGAAAAACGTAAAGCATCCCCATGTTCCAATTTTCCAAAGAGTTTGACTTTAGATTAATAATTTGCACCCTTTAAGAAAAACGCTTGTATTGATCCGTCCAGAACCTTTTCTTCTTTAATCATGCTGTACCGTCACTGGATTTGAATTTAACATAAAGACATAATATTTGTTTGTTGAATTTGGAACTCTTATCTTAAAACTCATTTAAAAAAAACTATTCTCTTATATGTGAGGCAGAAGATGTGAATGTTATTTTCTCCCCAATTCACTTTTTGTTGTCATAGTGAGAGAACGTCTTTGGGTGTATTCGTACTTCTGTCTCTTCTACTTTCTGACTCACCTGTTGCAGCTTTATTGTCTGTCTGCACGCTTGTCCTGCATGGGGAAACTAACTCTGGAATATAGACATATCTTATATAGGATAGTTTTAAACCAGATGGTACGAATCTAAATCATGAAGTGTGAAAATATCTGCATGTAAAACTCATAATGAACACATGTGAAACTTAATCAAGATGTAGGATACAGTAAAAACTGAGCAGCAGTACTCTTCTAAAATCTTGTTCACAGAGGTCAGGGTCACATTGTGGCCAGTAAAACCAAAGCACTTACTGCCTTACATTTTACAAATAGTCCACTGTGAACTTTTTCTGTCGATAATAGCTGCCTCGGGAACTAGAATTAAAAGTAACTGTGTCTCCCTGCTTTTTATACTCATACAATTATGACTTCATTTTCTTAAAAAACAAACAAAAAGCATTTTAAGCCTCTAAAGTGGAGGGAATAATATAAATGTCTCAACATAACAAAAAACAGTAGCTAAAAGGCATAACTAAGAAGATTAAGAAGACCAGTGTGTTGGCTGTAAGCCCTAAGTCATTTTCTCCTGAACACCCTCCATATAGACTGACATGACAGAAAATTAAAATGAATGAATCACTTCAATTTGTTATTATTGTTGTGATTGTGTTATGTTTGTCTCTGTGCACATATTTATTTGACATTTATTAATATATTCTAACAATAAAATGTCAGATCTATGGTATGTATCCATATCAAAAACTACTAGCATTAAATCCCCAAACAAATACTGAATATGCCACTGAGGATTAGAAAGAACAAGCCCTCCTACAGATCATCAGAGGCTAAATGTTAACCTGTATTTAAATGTCGTTAGAAGCTTCTAACTCTTTCTTCCAAAAAGAATTAAGAGCCAGTTGTTATGGACATGAATAAATGACAAATAAAGTTGGCTTACCTCTTGTAGAATAAGTGCTGATTTACTTGAAACCGTGTCCTCGCGTGCAATTAAAACGTCATTAAAATCCCAGAATGACTTTTCAACCTTTTCACCGCTGACTGCAGTTTGACTCAGGATGTGAAGAAGTTTCCAGAGATGGTCCCTCCGCTGTCAGAGTCAGAGTCAGAGTCAGACTGGTTCCAGTAGCACTGTACAGCTGTGTGGACGGAGCAGCACGAGGCTCCACTATGGTAAGTCAATTAATGACGTCAACTTCATAATCACACAGCCTTCATTCACGAGGTTTCATTTTGAGTACTGCATTGAACATAGCACTGGTGCAATCATCATGTCTAAAAAGAAATGTAGTCATGCATGATAGGGCATCTGCATTTTCTTGACTTTTGAATAAAGGAGGGAGGAGGGATATTGCTTTTGTAACACAGTTGAGTTAGTGCTCCTTAATGCGTCATATTGTTAGAAAACTCATTTGTATGAGCACAACCACTCCCCTGAGCCCACTACATATACCACATACACCACCACAAAAGCTTGTAGCCTACATCTGATTTTCTTAGTTATTTATCATTTACATAGGTCTTGTAGCCTACATTCAAATGAAACGCTATGGCTTACATTTTTTTGACTCCCTAAAGGCTCAATGTGCCTCATGATGATTGAAATATGAAGGCGATAAGAGAGGAGATCTTAGAAAGTCAAACTATTGAAGACTCATCTTTTTCTGGCAGCCTAAAATTAGATGCCTTTTAACCTTGCTTGAACCATCATTTAATAAGGGTTGAACCAGATTGGAAATTTCCCACCAGCCCTTAATGGTATAAACAGTTAAGGAAAACAGTCTGAAACAAATCCACAGCGTTTGAAATGAAAGAAAAAGAAGAACAAAGAATAAATTATTGTTTTGAGCAAATGTCTACTGTAATCAAAAAATACTCTTCAGCGTATGACTGCAGCTAAAGACTAATAAACTCGCTGTTAATGGTCCTTTTGAAAATAGATGAAATATTTTTATATTCAGTTTACATACAGTTCCAATTAAAAGCAACCCCACGTGTGATAACACTACCGCCCTGTTTCATTTACATCTCTGCTAATAGAAGGCTTTCAAAGGAGGAGAGAAAAACACGTGCACACTGACCCTCTCCAGTTTGCATATTAGCAGCATGGAGTGGTTGATGATGTAGTTCTGACACCACTGCACATCTTTAATATGCATTCTCAAGGGGCCCAAGGCTTTCTTTCATAGCGGTCTTTGTTGATTTATCAAGCAAATGTAGCCATTTGTAACACCACCCCACCAAATAAGCTGCAAATGGGTGTCCCTCCACTTGTTAGTCCTTTTCATTTTTTCTAAATTCAGCTAAACTCGAACCATCTCCACTGAAGCCATAAGCTTTCTTGAACCCATCAATATCTTCAACAAAACAGCCAGGATAACGTCCACCTTTACGCTCTGAACATGTTCATAAGAATTTAGCACCTCAATCTTCAGAATTTTTTTCCCTGAATGATCGAGGAGCATAAAACCCACATAACAAGAGTGTGTGAATGCCACACTACTACTACTACTACTACTACTACCACTTATTAGTTTGAAATTCTTTATTGTTGAGTTATCCTATTTCATACATGCTTTTGTGATGATTGATTTGCCATCAGTTCCGATAGGGGTAAAAATGGCTAAATGTAAATCGTTATTGTTTCAGTGATGTTGTGTGTTACATGTGATGGGCCTCAATTTCAGCCTTGTAAACTTCCCCTTCTATAGTGTGAGTTACCCACTGAGTCAGTCAGGTCATTTTATTACGACTTGATGCTAATTATGCCACACACAACCGAATGAAATCTATAAAAGTGAGTCAAAGACACATGCTGTAGGTGGCACTTGAAATACATTTTGAGTTCTTCTCAGGAAATGCAAAAGGGAAACAATCTGGTTTGTCACACCTTGAAAGCAGCCATGAGTTATCTTCAAAAGGATTACACACATTGGAAATATTGCCTTGCTTGTCACTTGCGCTCCTTTATGACGTGAGAATACACGCACGCGCACATACACACACACACACACACACACGCACACACACAGGCTGGAAGCACAGGCTGGAAAAGATTGGGCCAATGTCTGAGATGAAAGCTGTATTCGAAGTATAAGAGTGATGTCAAAGAATTAATTGGGATGGCTACAGAGGGTAGAAAGAAATGTTCACAATAAGATAAAACACAGCATGAACATCAAAGTGGTCTGATGGGAATACATAATCAGCATCTAACACACTTTTGACTCTCAAAGAAAAGCCACAGCCGCCTGTAGAGAGTCATTACTACAGAGGATGGTTCAGAATATTAATGGTAGTTATAGTTTTATATGTGAAACATCACAGTTTTATCGGTAATGAAAATCGTTGTACTACAGGAATTTAGTGATTTTTTTTTTCATTTCTCTTATAGTATGAAATGTAATTAATCAAATTTGCCCTTTCCCTGTTTACTTAATTGAAGGTACATTATGTTAGTGATAATTGTTGTACGAGTTGAAACTGTAAGCTTATGTTGCTGCAGTCATTAACTGTGGAAGGTCCATTTAGTAGGTCCAAAACTCATTCTTTGACTAGCTTATAAATCTGCAACGCCTCTGCAGTTTGCCTTTTCAAAGTCAAATTTCTCATTTAAACAGTAAGCAGCATCTTCAGGTGTTGAACATATAACCCAATACAAAAGAAAAATCTGCAGTTCCTAGAGTGTCCACTTGATGAGACTTGCTCCGAAAACCAAATAATCCCCTTTATGTCATTGTTTCATTGTTTTTAGGATGCTAGGTAGAGCTCAGTAAGTGTTTTTCAGCATCCAAGCAAGATATTAATGGCCTGCCTCATATCCAACTCTTTGCCTGCTTCTCAATTAGCCAACATTAGATGGAGTCAGTATTTCCAATATGGCATATACCATTGCAGGCCTTCAATGCACCTCTTTTTAAACCAGTGAGTGACATCACTGAAAAGACGTCTCTGTTTTATACCCTCTATGGTGAACAGCTGCTCAGGGAGTAACAGAATAACCCAATCATGTCTTCTAAGAAATGTTACATATCTTGTTATATTTTATATTCCTCATTACACACAGATTAAGTCAACAATAGAGTTATCCCTGTCCCTGTATCCCCAGAGTCAGAGTTTAAACCGTAAGGTAAATGCATTTCCTGTGTACATTATATACTGTATGTCTCTCACATTTTCTACCATGTGTTCAATATAAGAGCCATGGGCAGATCTGCTGAAATAACTTTCTGAGTATGTAGGCTGTTCCATACTTAAAGCCACTATAAAAAGGAATGTCTCCCTGTTGACGTGTTGAAAATGTAAAGAATGCACTTATGAAACACCCATTCACTACAAGTTCCAGTCCTTGACGTTTATATTGTAGTTTTTTAAATTGGCATTTCCTTTTGGTATTATATAACGGGAAATGAATGGTTCTTACTCCCAATGGGACCAGCCTGGTTTAATAAAGGTTGAATAATATATGTTCTGTATATATACGTTGTGTGTTGCAGTATCATATTTTGACAGTATCAGTATGTAACACTGTATTGTTTTTAAAGGACACAGTAAGAATTGGGTTTCCAGCATTGTATTAAATAGTTTAAGAGTAAGTAAGTCACACACACACACACACACACACACACACACACACACAAATCAATACATGTCCTAAATGATCCTTTGGACCTACTTTCACTTTTTTGCACCATTGAATTTTAGTCACAGCCAGCCCTGTGAGCTGAGACTTTCTAATTTAGATTTTAGGAATTTCATGCAATCTGAAGTCCCCTAAAAGAAGGAAAATACTGAAAGAAACTGAAAATACTGCTTTTTAGCTTAGAGGGTTTATGTGACATTATGCTGTAACCATGCCCACAAGAAACACTTCCTTTGAGGCGAGAAAATAAGAAAACCCAACAAACCATAGAGAATTGAGAAATAAAAGCATAAAGAGGTAATGAAGTGACAACAGAGACGCAGGAACGCATCTGAATTTTAGTGCAGTTGTTGCCCTGCAAGAAATGCGTTGCAGCCGTCATCGCTTTAGATTCCTCCATTGATTATCTGTCTGTGACGTTGTGGGACATTGCGGCCCCTTAGCAGGCAGGTAGAATTGAATTCACTTTGCACAATCACTGTAGTAATCTTTTAGAACTGCTTTGATTATAGAATAGCTGTCAGCACTTCATGTTTGCAGTAGACCCATGAAGTCACAGCTCTGTAAACCATGTCATCTGGTTGTAATTGCATGTGTACACAACATGAACATGGAGAAAAGATTTTAAACCACTGATCCTCTGAATCATAAAAAACAATAAAAGCCTGGTAAAGAAGTACACAACAAAGCCAACAGCTGAGAAAAGGCCAGCTGACTGTGACTTTGGTGTGTTTTAAAAGAGTGCACTGAATTAAACTGTTGACTTCCTGAACAGTGGACGTTACTCGGGCGTAGGTGATGAAGCAGATATGTTTTAAATAAAGACTTTAATGGCATGACACAATAGTATGTTGTGTCTCCCAACCCATTGCACTAAACACGCTATCCCCAATAATGTATGCTCTGTCAGTTCTGAACAGTTTCTTGATACAATGAATGTCGAGATTCCAACAGCTTGCGATCATGAGATCAATGAAAAGAGTGAACTTATTATTAATGCAGTGGTGGACGGGTTGGAACCCCTCACCGTGCTGAAAGGCTCAAAGCAGGAATGATGAGCAACATCACAGCTGGTATTACTGCTCATGAATTCACTGTGTTCAAACACTGGGGAACCTGATAGCATTTAGAATTTTTTTTTTTTTTTGACTAACTTAAAGTATGAAGACAAAAGAATATTGTATTGACCCCCCTTACAATCTGATATGCTACCCCAGGTAACACCCCAAAGTTTTAAACAATACTTGGAGATTGCCTTGTCAGAGGCAATCAGCCAATCATAGTTGGCCTAACATAGTTATGTTAGATTCACCTATCTGAGATTTATTTCAGCAAAAGGCATTTTAAATGTCGCACATTTGCTTTTGTTTGTGCCCTAAGTTGTGACTCTGACTTCTTTTTTGAGTTAAAGAATGAGTCTTAGAAGATAAATATGTTGTGTTACTTTTCATTTTGGGTTTTTTATGCTTTTATCACAGGGACAATGGATGGAGTCGTAAATCAGGGAGAGAGAGAGAGAGTGGGGAATGAAAGGCGGTGAGGGAGCCACAGGTCAGATTCCAACACAGGCTCCTCTTAGGATTGTAGCTGTCATGATTTGGTCTTTTTCTAGTTTGGTTTTTCAGTGTTTAGTGTTTTGTGATTTAGTTTATAGTTGTCCTCTGTGTTTCTTGTATTCCTGTCTGTGTGATTGCCCTGATTGTCCTCACCTGTGTCTTGTTAGTCTCACCTGTGTCTGATTCCCCTGTGTATTTAGTCTCTGTGTTTCTGCCCTTCTGTGTCAGTTCATTGTTGCATGTATGTGGATGTGGTGGTATATCGGTCCTTGGTCTGTCAGTGTTTGCTTGTGCTGCTCTGTGGCTACCTGTTTTTTGATCCCTGTGTTTTTTGTTGGATCTTAGAAGTAGTTTCTGTTTGCCTTTTTGTTTATTAAAGATGTTTAGTTCATTCTGCACTTGGGTCCACCTCTACACGTTGTTTTACTCACCAAACCGTAACAGTATCCTCTGTTCATTGGGCACATGAATTAACCACTAAGCCACCAGTGCCACATTGTTCTGCTTTTTATTATTATTATTATTATTATTATTATTATTATTATTATTATTATTATTATTATTATTAATAATAATAATAATAATGTAAAACATTCATGAGGATTTAATTATTCTATTTGAAGTTGAATTTCTTTGGTTTTCCATTGATTGTATTGGGTTTAGAAATGTCTTAAAACTACTGTGACAAACTTTAAGTTTGTGTCGATCTTGGCCACCGTTGTGGACAAAGTGGTCTTTGCTGATATTATCCTGTGGATGCAGAAGTAGTGTTTTCTGACAAAACGTCCCTAGCAGCTTTCTCTTAACAGCCGCTCATACCCCTCATTGTAAATCTGTACAACGGAACATGTAAACAAAGGCTATTTCAGAAGTTGTTCATTTCCCTTTCTGACGTCGATCGATGGCAGAGATAATCAACATTTTAAATTACGACAGAAGCAGTCGGTCTTCTGGCTGATGGTCTGATTTGCTTTTGTGAGTCATAAAAGGCATCAGTATTAATTTCAGTCTGTTACAAAACCACAGGAGCTTCAAGTAAATGTAGTCCAAAGTGTGTTTGCACTGAAAAATGTACAACTTCCCCTCACTGTGTTGTAAAGTGATGCAGCTCTCCTGCTGGGGGGCAACTTCAACATTCATGTTTATATCAAATAGTCTATAACAAGCACTCACCATATTCTGAGGCTTTCATACATAAGGAACAAATCCCTTTAGATATGAACTGTACATATTATAGGAGAGGGACCTATAGCAAAGCAGTGAATCACTTCCAATTAACCCCCCCCCCCCTTCCGTTATATATCCAATTAATATTTTAAAGATAGCAGAAGAACCTGAAGGCATACGTCATATTCCCCCCTCTTGAAGCTTATACACTTACTAACCGTGATGATGGTTCATGGAGGTTGTCTGCTTGAATTGCCACAGTTTCTAAATTTAAACAATAAATAGATGACTCCATGTGCAAACATGCTGGAGTATCACAGTGGAGGCAAGATGAGATAAGGTAACAGATCAGACGCCTCACCTGAACCTGAGCTTTACCCAGAGAGGACAAACTTGCATACTTCAGCGATTAATGTACTAAGTACTTTACTTTGCACAACTAGGTATTCTTTATCATGCATCTTAAAATAAGTCCGTTACTTGTAATGTAACAATGTGTCCATATTGAATATAATAATAATAATGATTTAGAACAAAATTCCAGTATATCTACATTAATGTATACTGCTGGTGCACTATCCAACATTGGAAAATAAAAAAATAAATGATCATATACAATATACCTTTCCCTTTTCCACTCTACATTTTACTTTGTTTTAATTAAATGTTATCCTATTCTTGAGAGTTTTTAGATTTAGATTTTTTAAATGTATTAATGTAGAAACTGTGTATATTTCCGTGGCTGGACAGGTACCTAAAAGCCTTTCTCTTCACAACCTTCACAACAGGGTCCTAAGTCTCTGACTAGACTCTTCTCCTCTGTTGCCCCCCGGTGGTGGAATGAACTTCCAAACTCCATTCGATAGAGTCCCTCTGCACCTTTAAGAAAAAGCTAAAGACCCAGCTCTTTCATGAATACCTACTAACTTAATGATGGTCTCCATATTATTATTGATGATGATGATGGTTGTCACGATTGTTTTTGTTTGATAACGATGACTTATAAGATGGTTTCTATACTGATTAGAGCTCTCAAGAACTGCCGTGACTGTTGTGCTTTGCCTCTGGTCACTTCCTGTCAGCACCTGTGTGTCCAATCTGATGTACGTCGCTTTGGATGAAAGTGTCTGCTCAGTGAATTGAATTGTAGAATTCTCTGTGAAATGTTGTGCATGTGATCAATAAATGTGTATTTGAATTGAATAAGAATGATTAAAAAATATAATATGAGAGGCAGATAAAACAGGAAGCAATTAAAACAACACTGTCTGCTTAATCTAAACAAAAAGTTAAGCATCACCTCAGAATTTATAAAGTATCCAAAGCTAAAGGCCTTCCGATTTATTTATTTATTTTGCTGTGAGACTCTGTGAGACTTCAACATTGAAACGCCATCCTCTGATTGGAGGATGAACCACAGTCGCCCCACTTTTAGAGTAGCATGTGTTGTGGGAATTATGGTATATCTAAATGTTTTCTTTTAATATTTTTGAATTTTGCAGATTCTTGGCATTCCTGTACAACATCTTCTTGTGGTCAGCGACAGAAAGGATAAATCTGGCCGGAGCCTGCAGTGCATCAGTTCAGCCCCATTAGTTCCATCTTTTGCATGAGTCCATCTTATAAGTAATATAAAGCAGATGCCGGGAAACATCAATAAGTAATCACCACCGACCTAAAAACTGACACTACCAAACAACTTAAGGTTAATATGATGTGGCAGCAGTGCTTGATTGTTTTCTTTTTCTTTGTCCTAGTTACACAGGCCTCAAGGGCACTATGAAATTTAGCATTAAAAGCCTTTCTATGTAAGATAGCACTATGCCAATGCATTACAGGGCAAAACGTATATAACTCACGTGATGGATCACCGTCCTGATCTGGTTTTGATTACTTTTATTTTTGATGAGCATGAATAACAAATAAATGGATCAGAGAAGAATACGCAACAGTGAATATTTATATGTGTGCATCATGAACGGTCTAAAATGTTTGACTGAAAACTTAAATCTTGTTATTGTGTATTCATTTTTATCTTGAAAGATAATGATCATGAAAAGAGGGGTACTTCTATCACTACTGCCATCTGCAGGCATCTGGTGGAAAAAGCAAATAACCGCAAACATCATGCACCTACTGGCAGGATCTAAACAGCAGCATCACATCAGAGTTACAGATCGGAAGATGAGCACCTTGTTCTTCCTTTTTTTTTATTTTAAAACGCTCAATAAACCATCTAAAGCTCTCTTCATCAGCCCAGGGTTTGATTCCTGCCTCCCCCAGGTTATTTAAGGTATAAGATTCAGTCTTACAGTAAAAGCTATTTTATCTCTGCCCTGAAATGTATCAACCTGTGAAGATCACTTAAGCCAGTTCAGGTGAGGCGACAAAGTTAGTGCAAAATATCTGGATCTAAAAGTTGAATTGATATATTGAGATATATACCCTACAGCGGGAAGTGGTTTCAGCATTCACTGTCGGTGCTGTGCTGTGACATAAATTACCTCATCAACTGGAAATCTGTGTCACAATTTATTCAAATAGGTAAAATAGTCAGAACAAAACCTGCCTTTAATGTGCAACATTAATTATAACTGATTGGGTCCCTTGCCCTCCAATATAGTTATTCACATTTGATTTCATTGACACAGATTGGTCCCTTAAACTTTTCTCTACGTAGTGAGTTCATTCAGCCCCTCACCTTACATTGAAAACATTGTGTTTTTTAGTACCGCAAAAAAGTAGCCTCTACTACCTTGAGGCCCCACTTCCTCCCCACGGTGACACCCATGGTAACGGTTATTTATGACAAAGATCAACTCAACTTGTATTGAGCTTTGAACTGCTTGTAAGAGCCTTAAGAACAACATGCATCCGGCCAAGCATATCAGGAGGCTGCCTCATGTTTCTGCACTGTAAAATCAAGAGAGTTAGGAACCATCTTTAAAGAGAGAAAATGTATTTCTATTTATTGGAGCAATAAAAGTGGTAGATGTGTCAAAAGAAAAATGAAATACTGAAGGTGACTGTATAGTTAATTCAAACTGTAAGAGAAGGTTGAAAAAGAAAATCAGAGTATCTTGTTAAAAAATTGGCCCAATACAAGTGCAATGCTACTCACACATGTGTTTGTTCCTCTGTCTTATACATACAGGTAAGCATGACTGTTTTTTTCCCTTTCTCCTCCTGGCCTGGTGTGTCACTACAGCATAAGCTACAAATGTGTAAAGAGTTGTTAACAGATACCGGAGGACTCAAATTGTTGTATAACTTAACCGATTTACAGCTCTATTAATTGATAACCTGGGCTCACGTGTAGTTTATTTGTTACCCTGTTTGTGCTCTCTGTTATTTCTACTACCTGAGTGTCTCAGTACACCTTCACCGTCACTGTCCCATGTAAAGGAATGCTTCAGGACATGGCAGCAAGAAAACCTACAGGTGTACTTGTTCTTCATGTTATTTTCCTTTGTGGTTCTACACTCTGCATGGTGAGAAGTTGGATTATTGTTACAAGATACTGTCATTTTAGTTTTCAGGAAATTAATTTGTCAATACTTTTGCAATCCCATGACATTTACATTTTTAATTCTCTTTTGTGCAGCCCACAGCCAAACTATTAGGTAGGTGTTTTATTTTTTCTAGCAAGACACTGACTTCACTACCTTTTTTTCCTTGCTGTAATTTTTAAGTCTCTTCATTTACACAGACTATGATGTGGACGGAGGGCGGGACCTTGACATCTTTGACATCAACGAAGGTATTCAGAGAGAGGAGGACAACAAAAGAAATGTTTTCTGCTCATGTTTCCAGAATAACAGTTCCCTTTGTGCTTGGTGTCCACAGAGGCAGGGCTCAATCTTGTGGAGGGAGATATCGTGCTCGATGAGAAGCAAACTCGCAATTCAATAATAGGGGATGAGTACAGGTGGCCAAAGACGATTCCATACTACATGGAGGATGACTTAGGTAAGAGTGTCTCCTAGAAGTTCACCTGGAAATTAATATTTGTCTGTTTTTAAAGCTATCAACATAGAATTCTACTAGATATGTTCAAAGCAGATCACAAACTAGTTGTTGTGCCACACAAAACAGAACAAAACCCTAAATTCATCTTAATTCCTCAAAATACTGGCTATAATTATTCTTTTAAATAAAATGTTTGATTTAGATTATTTGGTTTCTTTGTTGGGATTCTTCTATAAACTGATGAAACTATCATAGTAAAACAACATTTCCTCAATTTGGCTCTGACTCTATCTTTTTTTTTAAAGAGCTCTAAAATAGAGTAAGTTAAAATGCCTTTCCCTTTTTTAGGTAACATTTTCTTGAGCTTCACACATCATTTGCAGAAAACTGTAATCTACTAATTGATTAAATTTCAACGACATTAACTGAATGAATAACTGGTTTATTCACCTGTAGCTTTAGTTTCAACCTTAGTTACATATTCAGGTTGTGTTTAAGGCATCAATAGGAATGAAATGGTATGAAATAATACTGACAGTAGCCTTTCGATTTATCATTTTGTTTTACTTTTGATGTGTTAAGAACGTTAATTTCAAATATTTTGATCTTACAAACTTGATATTCTGGACTTTAACTTGTAATTGACATTTTTCTAATGGTTTGCTATAGATAAAATGAGTACTCTTTTTTTTTTTAAAGATGCAGTGTTTTTATGCAGGTGCTTTCTTTAAGTTCTGAATAGGCACCACATTAACTGTGTTTATTTTACTTTTTTTTATGTGGGACTGTTGTTTGATAAATTGGTTAACTTGGAAATTTTATGCATAGCCAATGTAAAAAAAGAGAGCAATAAATAATGATTCATGTTGTGTGATAACTATTATTCAATTTGAATTGGCATATATTGTCAAGCTCAGTCTGTGGGCCAAGGAAGTTTCAGTGGGGTCTGAAGGACCTCAAACGATGAGGGATTTAAACCAGTGCCAATAAAACACAAGAGGGGGATAACCCAGAACATATAGACAGAGTCTGCTGTTTATTAATCAGCTTGTATTACATCAGACTTGACTCAGACTGGGTCAGAATAGGGATCAGAGGTTACACATTACCATCACTGGCGTAGTCTTTATGTTTGATATTCAGCCATTGACATGCAATGCTTTGATCCACATATATGAATCTTATGGGGGTATCTTGAAGCTTAACATGCTTTAATAATTCAACAGAGGACTTTATGAACTTTCTCTGCATTATGTTTCAACTTAAAAGGGCATTTTGAAGAAACATTTCTTCAGACTTTAAATGAACTTAATTAACATCTTCTCTGCAGAGATCAATGCGAAAGGTGTAATACTGAAGGCCTTTGAGCAATATCGGCTCAAGACCTGCATCGACTTCAAGCCTTGGAGTGGAGAGGCAAACTACATATCCATCTTCAAAGGAAGCGGGTAAGACGGGAAAAAGGTATACCATAGCATGATAATCTACACTATATCTATAGGTGCATCAAAGACAATGCGTCCTTAAATGTTGCTTTCCTTTTTCTAAAAGCTGTTTCTCCTCTGTGGGAAACCGGAAAGTGGGGAAGCAGAGATTGTCCATTGGGAGAAACTGCGACCGCATCGCCACCATTGAACATGAGTTCCTTCATGCTCTGGGTTTCTGGCACGAGCAGTCCAGATCAGACCGTGATGATTACGTCAAAATCATGTGGGACCGCATCTCTGAGGGTACTAAACTTCTCACTGCTGGACTTTAATTAACTGAAACACATGCCCATTCATGCTTTATATGGCTTGCATTTGCATGTGTGTATTTATGTCTTAGATTGAGAGGCAGTGTGAAGTAGCATTTAAACAAGCTTTGGCACAAATTCACAAGTCTTACATCAAGAGCTTTTATTATGTGGGATATGAGGGAAAGCACTTCAAGCAGCCATTGGCTTATTGCATGTGTGTAAAGCATGAGCATGTGTTGTTTTTCCTGCCCGCATAATCTGAGAGAGATAAGCATACGATAGTTCTTTAAGTATCAGACTTTGTATCTTAGCTGCACTCACCTATGTGCCTCAAATCCTGTGTGTGTCTGTGTGTGTGTGTGTGTGTGTGTGTGTTCCTTGTGTTATATAGTATAGATCTTTTTCTTTATTTTTCACATTCATGTGTACATTTAAACTATGACCAGCCAAGGAACTTCAGATGTAAATGAATTGTCATCTTAGTTTACGCCTATACAATATGGAATAGTAACGGCTATGTGTTATATTTTTCATAGTCCTTTTAGTGCGGAAGCCCTAAACAGACATGCATTTATACATTTTATGAACTCCATTTCCCATTATTTATTTTGACGAGATCTTGACTTATTTATCTTGTGAACTAGCAGCGCTGGTTTTCCTGTTATAATGCATTTGTTGATCACATTATCTCAAAATAACAAAGCTATTTTTCCTGTGCTAGTGGTATAATTTATTGACGACCAAGAAAAAAACAAAAAAAACAATCGGCTGATCACTGTGAAAGGCCAGACCAGGACATGCAATGATAACACTGCCACTAATGAGGTCAGTCTAGCCTACTTCTAGTTAACTAGTTCTCGATGGATTGGAAATAAACAAGTTGAGGACACAGGAAAACAACTGGAAATGACTCTCTATCAGGGGAAAACAAAACCAGTAAACATAATGTATGGCTGCATGTCTGCTCAGGGCTACTGTGCTTAATATATTTAAGAAAAAATCTAATGTATTTTTTGCAAACAATCATCTCTCTCAAAAAAAACCTCAATTTTAGAGCTTTAAGAAAAACATTGTGACAGGTATAATATTTCAGTAACTCCTTTTATTTGTGTCTGATTTGTAGGTAAAGAACACAACTTTAACACCTACGATGACACCACCTCTAGCTCTTTGGGTGTGCCCTACGATTACGGATCCATGATGCACTACAGCAAAAATGCCTTCCGCAACGGCACTGAGCCAACCATTGTCACCAAGATCCCCGCTTTCAGCGACGTCATTGGCCAGCGGATGGAGTTCAGTGACAGCGACCTGCTCAAGCTGCACCGCCTCTATAACTGCAGTAAGAATTAACAACCCACACCCAAGCTGCTTGTCTAGATCTAAGTGCAGTGTCAATGTGCTCCAATGTTCTTGTTCTCAATAGTTTGTTATCTTAGTTAGATCGTTTATCACTTAAACTCTCGTGACATGAAAACGTGGACAAGCAGAAAAGTCTCAGTTTATAGCAGTGCAAAGTTCTACACTTATGTGTTGTTTGTTCATGCGACGCCTTGTAGCACAGGGATCCACCTTCCTGGACTCATGTGACTTTGAACGTGAAAACATCTGCGGCATGATCCAGGGTCAGGGGGATGAGGCCGACTGGGTCAGGGTTGACAAAGCTGCAGGAGGGCCCGACACTGACTACTCCAACATGGGCAAATGCACAGGTGAGGAGGAGGATGTAGCAGGAATAAACATGACATTTTGATGCAGGTACATATCTCCACAATGAAGGTTTAAAGTGTGTCTCAAATCAACACTCTTTATCATTTTATTGCAAACTTTGGTCACTGAAATGTTCACGACCAAAGCTGATATGAGCCATCAGTCTGTGTTTCCTTACTCAAGTGTTAATTCTGAGCTTTTAATACCAGAACTTTTTTGTTATTTTTCACACATGACGCATTTAGTCTTCATTGTTAGGGAATCTCTGGAAAACTAGTATGGACCAGTATTGTCTGGGATTTTACTGTTTCAGTGCTTGCAAGGGATGTTCCAACACAGACTTAAAACAGCTGAACCTACATAATAATGATCAGTATTTCATAAATAGCCCATATCATATTTCCTCTGTGCAATTTGCTTTGAAACATTGCTCAGTAAAAAAAATGTGGTAACCAAGAGAAATTTGTCTGTGTAGGCTCGGGGTATTTCATGCACTTTAACACTGGCACGGCCAACAACGGGGACACGGCTCTGCTGGAGAGCAGGATCCTTTACCCCAAAAGAGGATACCAGTGTCTGCAGTTCTTCTATTACAACAGCGCTGGCACCACTGACACTCTGAAGATACATGTCCGAGAGTATGACAGTGATAACCCCAACGGAAAACTGCGCTTAATAAAGACCGTAGATGGTGACTACTACTGCCTCACATTTACTTACACAATGCATGCTTGTGAAATCTGTCCATATTAGACCTTCTGTTGAGTTGATTGCTTCTTTTTACTTTATGTGCTTTAACAGGATCCCCTCAGGAGCTGTGGCAGCTGCACCACGTAAGTTTAGATGTCAAAAAGAAATTCCGTGTTGTCTTTCAAGGGACCAAGGCAGGTCCCGGGCCCTCAGTAGGCGGACTTTCCCTGGATGATATCAACCTCTCTGAGACCACCTGCCCAGAGTTTGTGTGGCGTGTGAAAAACTTCAGTCATGTTATGGACAGCACGCCAACAAACACACCTATCTTCAGCCCCCCATTCACCTCTAAGGAGGGTTACAGCTTCCAGATGACGCTGTATCCCAACGGGACGGATGGGTACCCCGGTGAGCTGTCAACATACGCTCACCTGGTGTCCCGGGAAAGGGACACTGGGCAGAAATGGCCGTGCCCCTGGAAACAGATGACTATGATGCTTATGGACCAGCACCCACACATTCAAAAGCGCATGTCTAACCAGCGCAGTGTCACAACTGACCCAAACATGAAGCTGACAGGTAAAGCTAAATTCAGTGTCCAAAAGATTCAAATCATGTGTTGTTTATGTTTAACAACTTACCAAATATATATATTTTTTGCTGTTATACTAACCTTTTTCAACAGGCTCTGACCTATTTTTCTGGGACGACCCTCGCAAGGTGGGCACTGAGATCACAGATTCGGATGGGTCCAAGTATTTCAGAGGGCCAGGTGCTGGGACTGCAGTGTATCTAACCCACCTCAGAGCAAATAGCAGGGACTTTATAAAGGGAGGAGATGCCATCTTTCTTCTCACTATGGAGGGTAAAAACAACGGATTTCAGTATCAACTTCAGCCAAGTCAAGTTTATTTGTTTAGCACGTTAGAAACAGCCTCAGCTGACCAAAGTGCTTTACAGACGAAAAGGAACATATCTAAGATAAGAAAGAATAGTGTTGCCCCAAATCTTACCATAAGTGCTTTCATTTTGGGGAAGCATATTTATCTTGACCTGCATTATGGTTACAAGCTACATCAGTGTGTTACAAAGCAGCATGTACTATATGTGGGATCATGTCTGCCAGTGATGCATGACCACATCCATAATTACTACAGCCACTTATCAGAAACACAACATATGCAATCACTGCCTGTTCATTACATGTTCATGTTTCTCCTCCACTCGGGTTCAATTAACAGCTTTCTCATTGCTGCTCCTCTTCAGATGTGTCTCATCTGACAGTGACCCAGCCTCTGCCTTCCGCAACCCCAACCCCTCCTTCAACAACCCCCCATTCAACAACCCCCTCTGAAGTCTGCCTCAATGTGGAGTGTCTAAATGACGGAGTCTGTGTGGTGGATGAGGGGAAGGCCGCTTGCAGGTGTGTAGTCTGTCTGGACTCAGTTAATGCAGATGTTATAATTGGCAAAACTAAAAGGGTGCTTTATTTGAAATAAACACACATACTTGTGCCCTTCTGAAAAGATAACCGCTCAGTGAAGACGTCCCTCGTCCCAATTATGCCCCTATGCCTTACTGACAAGTTACATAACCTCTTCTATGGCCCTTAGTTCACACCACAAACAAAACAGCATTGCCATCTTAAACAGGCCCAGGCTGTGTTGATGTTAGCTCTAGGTAGTGACAATGGCGATACTACCTACCCTACCACATGGCCACTTCTGGACCCCACAACTCAACCGTGTATGGGCTGATGGACAGCAAGAGCCAGGTCATCATTGGGGTTGTGAAGAGGGAACATCCCTTCACCAGTCTTTCGTCCAATTAGTCCCATGACACCTCGGGAAGGCCGGACAGTGAGCTTCAGAGTCACCATGCTGGCTCCAAACACCCACCACACCCATACGTACAACTTTTTTTTTTATCTTACCTACTCTACTACAGTTACATGGGCGTCACAGCCCAACAAGCACTGCCACCTTCAACAGACCCAGGCTCGGTACACGCAACCTCCGATACTTCCGGACAGAGCAGTTTTAATTGTTGCCCCTCTGTTATTATTATTATTTGTGCTGTGCTAAGCTAACCACCTGCTGGTATTATCTTTATATTCGAGACACAAGAGTGTTAAACCCAACTCTA
The DNA here is from genome assembly GCF_963930695.1 of Labrus bergylta. NCBI lineage: Eukaryota > Metazoa > Chordata > Actinopteri > Labriformes > Labridae > Labrus > Labrus bergylta. Next base: position 22,891,648 of record NC_089198.1, on the reverse strand, counting down.
AATGAGCAACATGGGACTTAATGTTTTGAATTTTTGTTTTTGCCGCCGGGAATATGAAATAGTTGATCTTTAGCACTAAACATCTGATCTAGAGCCTCATTAAAGCTCAAAGTTAGGTTCAGTAGTGAATCACTTTCTATCTCATCTATCCTATTAAGCTGAGTCTTTCTAATGTTTGACATTCACCAAGTTTGCATCACCCTCTGTATGCTTTACAGTATAGTCCCTTCATGTCTTTTGTTCTGCCTCTGCTCCTCTCCGTCTGCTCTGTAGGTGTGTGGTGGGTGATGACTGGTGGTACTATGGGGGCAGCTGTCAGCACAAAGGCTCCAACAAGGATAAAACCACCCTGGCACTCGCCTCCTCTCTGTCCGTCCTCGGAGCGATGCTGTTGATTACGGCAGTCAGTGTCGTCTGTGTGAAGAAGAAGTATAAGAAGCGAGGAAACGACAGCAGGGTCATTATGGAAAACGTGATGACCAGTGAGAGGATGTAGTGGGAGACTGACATGTCCAAATACAGCATGAAGAAAATACGTTGTTTTTCAGTGCAATGTCTATGATTAAATGTCAATGTAAAGCAGGTTTTAAAGTAGTAACGCTTTAAACTCTTTAGTTCCAAGATTCTGCCATGACAAACTGTAGATTGTAATATTAGATGAGATCGCCCCCTTCTGGTCATTCTACATAAAAACACTTCAGCAATCCAGGATTATAGTATGTAAATAAACTCTTTCCAACTTCTAAAGTCTTACATGAATGTTTTAATACCAAGTAAAGAATGATTATTAAAATCAGATCCAAGACAGCAGCACTTTTATTCACAAATTTAAAATTTATTATACCAAAGACAGGAACATCTGTGTTGTCTCTTTTCCATGTGGATATATTTGTTTGTATTACTGAACTTGACACAGTCATGCCGGTGAGAACAGTTACTTCAGGAGGGAGGTGGGACTAATATTAAGTGTCAGTGTCCATGTATGCGTTTTTGTGCGTGCGGGCCTGTGTGTGTGTGTGTGTGTGTGTGTGTGTGTGTGTGTGTGTGTGTGTGTGTGTGTGTGTGTGTGTGTGTGTGTGTGTGTGTGTGTGTGCATGCAAAGATCTGTCTGTGTGTGTGTTTATTAGATACAGTGATGACTACAGGACATCACAATCAAAGTGGAGCAAACCATAGCAACTTTGTGTCGTTATTTTGCATGGAATGTTGTTTTTTCTGAGCTGCAATTGCACATATACATCTGTATGTTAATGGGTGTATTTATGTGTGTGTGTGTGTGTGTGTGTGTGGTATTTGTGGGTCTACTTTGAAAGAAAAAGAGGAATAGAGGGAGGGAGGGAGGGGGGGTTGACACCTCCATTACAGCAAACTCTTGGTGAACCAAACAGCCTCCCCACCATTAAAACCGTCACCGACATACAGGTATGCAGTTCCTTTAAAAGCATAAGTATACAACATTTCTCTTATTTACAATCATTGGGAAAAAAAAATCACCATTTCTCTCAGAGAAGATTAGTAAAAGTGACTGAGTCACCATAAAGAGTATGCAACTCCTAGGAGTTAGTATTCAAAATTTCTACAAAAAAATTCTATGCCTTTTTACAGGCCAAGAGCCATGATTTACTGAAGAAATACAGTATTTAAAGTGCCCTATCTACAACAGTTAAGTGTGGTATTACTGGTGTACCATTTGACATAGTTTACTGATAATAAAAAGATTATGTGTCTCTGTTTTTAAAAAGTTCTTTTCAGCAACTTCACTGCTTTCACATTAAAAGATATGGTCAGTTTTTAAAAAAACAAACAAACAAACCATGGAATCGTTATCCATATTAACAAGTGTTGTGGCGAGCTAATGCTATTGCAAAGAGACTAGTGTTGATTACATACTCAGCTGGTTGTCTAATGTAAAAACAACGTTCCACAGTCTGTGAGAAGGGCACAGCTGTGGAGCTGCACCCACAGGCTTTTCAAGAGGGTTCAGTATCATTAAAGGGCTCATTTGCTTGTTTTGTTCAATGGATTTCTGGGTAAAAACTGGTGGAGCCAGTTATAGTGCATGGTTCTTCATCGATGAGGATGTGTAGACAAAAGGAAGGCTGTTTAAAAAATAAAGTATGATCAACCTTTCATGTGCGTCTTACAGCCTCCTGAGGGAACTAATTTCTTTGTGTGGAAAAATAGTTTGGGCTCCTGTGCATGCTGCAGCTAGGAGGAGATGAGACTGTAGATAGTGGTGGTGGTGTTGTTGTTCAGAGTGGGGTGTCGTAGTAGTCCGAGGGCTGATCGCTCCCTGGCGGCTTCTGCTGTTTCTGCTGATGCTGCTTCATGATTTCCTTCACCTCCTCCTCCAGCTCAGGCGGGATGATGAACTGGTCATCCGGGTCAGGTTGGGCTGGAGCTGTAAAGTAGCCCCCGGACTTCTTAGAGGGAGCGTCGGCAGCCACCTCGATAAGGTTGTGACTTTTTTCCTGTTGTGCCACGGACCCATTAACCCTTCTCTTGCCAGTTAACTTTCCTCCTTCCCCAGCTCCAACTCCCTGCCATGACTCGTCTCTCTCGATGTCCTCGGCCAGGCTCATGTCAACGCCTTCCTCCAGGGGCTCGGGGGTGCATGGCGGTGGTGGAGGTGGAAGAGTGAGCAGGTTGTGCTCCTGGCTTGAGGATGAGGGTAATGCGGTTTGTGTTGGAGAGGAGGACTCGGCTTTGAGGCAGTGGACGTCTGCTTCTACTTCAACGCGGCTCCCGTTCGAGAAAACACCAGCGATGGGCTCCTCATCCTCGCTGTCGAGCCCGTTGTCGGAAAGTGCACTGGAGAAGGTGGCGCTAGAGAGCTGCCTCTGGAAGGAGCTGGCCAAGCAGGCAGGATGGAGGGCACAGCAGCTGCGGGCTGAAGGCAGCTCTGCACCTGGGTACAGGTACTGGCAGGACTGGGTGTTTGCCAGTGCCTGGGCCTGCTGGTGCTGTAGGGACATGGAGTGGGCTTGGTGGTGCAGGTGGAGGTGAGGATGGTGAGGCTGCTCATGCAGCAGCACCAAGGAGCTCTGCGGGGGCTCATCGGATGAAGCGGTGGAGCCTACCTCGCTGCTCATCTCACTGGTGCTGATCTCGCTGCTGATCTCACTGCAGGAGGATGGCGGCACAGGCAGGGAGCCATCTGAGGGACGCTCCTTGATGGCGGAGGACGACGGGGGGTAAGGGCCCAAGCCAGGGCTGGGAGGAGGCTGGGGAGGCTCAGAACAGCAGCAGGAGCAGCAGTCCTCACTCACACTGAGCTGGACCACAACAGCGCTGAGGCTATCCGTGCAACCATAGCCCTGTGCCAGCGTGCACAGCTTCTTCGCAGCAGACAGGCCATCGGGGACGTTTCTGACTGCCTCCACAGCCTCGGTGGGTGACACAGCATCCCACAGGCCCCGACTCCCCAGAATGAAGAACTCATCCTGGGGGGTGAGAGTGACGGTCTGCACGTAAGGACAAGGGATGACCGATGGGTAGAGAAAGGAGTAGCCCATGATCCGCGTAGAATCTGTCACCCCATTCACCTTGTTGTCCTGTGAAAAAAGAAAGAAAGAAAACATGAATACAAGGCTTATGCAGTTTCTATCTTATGTACCATGTTGTTTTGCATGTGTACTGGATGCTTTACCTCAGTGATAAGGGACGTATGAAAGGATCTTACCTCAGTGATGATAGCCCTGTGCTGCCTGATCCTGCGGTACTCCTCCTCCAGCCCCACATTGTGCAGAAGTGACAGCGATAAAGGCTTCCCATCGCGGCACAGGATGGCCTGGCACTTGCCCACGTTGGCAGCCGTAAGGGTGAAGCAGCCTCCGGGGTCGGTGGGGTCATGGCGAATGTGACACAGAGCAGCTGAGCCACCCAGTTTCTGCCCGGCAGTTCCCAGTTTTCTATTGTAGTAAAGGAGGAGAGTCGTAAAAACTTCAGTCTTTATCAATGAACTGTGTGAAGTATTGTGCGTGTGTGTGCTAGAGATCAACAATTAACGAGGTCAGGAGTGAGAGAAAGAGCGGTGAGAAAATAGATGTGTTATACCTTTGCATGACGAGGAAGGTATTGGTCATGTAGTCCTCTTCACTCTTGGTCTTGTGGATCTCTTCGGCTAGCACGTCATTCATTGTGCACTGCAACAGGTAGGGCACTTCAACGTTCCTGTCCCCGTCAAACACACCGTACAGAGCCTCACGACTCCCGCAGAAACTGTTTACCGAGAGAGCTGCAACACACAGTCTGCAAATAAACACAAGAGAGGACACACAGTCATTGCTCCGTTTGAAAAAAAGAAAGCTTTCCGAGAGAACATCTTCCGTTCTCGTATTGATCATACTACTCCACACACTCAAAAAGCATGAAGATATAATGCCTTCTGTGATGCATTTGAGCGTACAGCAGAATCTGCATCATCGAAGCAGACTTGCTGATTGAACATCACATGGAAACGGTATGAGCAATCTGTTTCTCCTGCGTGCACATTTGTGTGTGGAATAGGCTATTCAGCTCGCACAGAGATGTTTTTGGCATGTGATTATACATGATTCATGTTTTCAATAAGCACCGCTTCAATGTTTTCCTTCATCTGAGTCACCTGGCTTTAACAATGTGAATCCCAAGAGGTTTGAATTAGTGAGGCCTCACCGGACTGGTAGTGATAGTGGGTGTTTCTCCCCCCCCCCACCACCACCCATCATTGACTGAATTGAACTCACTTGTTTTTGACGCCCGAGGCCTCTGTGTAACCATGACTCCACACAGCAGGCCCACCAGATGCCTCATTGGAGAAGGTTGGAGGCGGATCAATACGGAAACAGCGAATATTACTGAAAAATGACAAACAAGAAATCGTGAAAATCACTGTTTTACAAAGCGGCATAAAGATCTACTGTAATGACATCTTACTACTCTGGGCTCTTTTTCTATTCTCTCGGTTGAAAGGTGGTGTTAACATAACAGGGTTAATGGGTTAATATGGAAGTCAGATGGGACCTGAACATTACAACAGAAAAGCAAAAAACTGCATATTTACAATAATACATTCTGTGTCTGTAATTGCTTTGTGTTTTATGACTGTACCTTGTAGGTTCTCCTTGTTTAATACATTTAAATACAATTACACACAGAGAGGTAGTAGGAAATATATTGTTGGGAAAAAGGGAACAAAATAGTCGCCCTAAAAATGCAGGTTTGGTCTGATAAAGCAGAGTTACACTGTACTGTACAAACACACTGTTACCATGGAAATCCGATGACAAAGCAATATTAACATACTTGAGTTGTTCTAGGGTCTTGTGGTCCAGGTTGAGTCGAGGGTTTCCAGTCAGATCCAGCTCTTGAAGCTTGGGAGGCAGGTTCTCTGGTAAAGTGATCTCACTCAGCTCGTTACAGCTCAGATCCACACACTGACAGCAGAGAGGAAGAGATGTGAGTATAAACAAACAAACAAACAAACAAACAGACACTGTACATAGATAAACTGTAAATAGATATGCAGGGAGATGTGTTGCTACTACTACTGTCTTACTTTCATCTCCATCAGCTGCATGACCTCGGGAAAGACCTCGATGGAGTTGGAGTGGGCGATGAGTGTGTGCATTCGCCGGCAATTCATGATGGTGGTGGGCACAGTCTTCAGCATGTTTCCACTCAGGTCCACCTCCTCCAGTTCCTCCAACTTGGCCATTTTACTGGAGCAATTTAAGAACATATTGATTTATAGATTATCCGAAAAAAACAACAAATTATGGAGGAAAACTGGACACTTTCTTTACAAAGGGCAACTACAATTCTTAATAAATTTAATCAAACCAAGGGTTGGACTTTGTGTTTTTTTGTTTTGTTTTGTTTTTTACACTTTACAATATATAAATATATAGATAAATGAGTGATCTGCTGGCTTCTATAAAAACCTGATTAACAACCAGTAAGTTATCAGCAGATTGTATGATCTTTAAGAACGATAATAACTTTCAGCCTCAAATTTCTAGTAGCTGAGATCTTAGCTGAATAAAAAACAAAATACGATTAATAGATAATGAAATGAATCAATGCTCAAATAACTTGTAAATCCAGTCCTGATGTGCAGTTGAGTTTGCAGAGAGAAGAGTAAATGACACTCAAAGTTGAAGTAAAATCTTACCTTGCTGGGAACGTCTGGAGATGGTTGTAGGCCATGTGCAGAACACGAAGGTGTGTGTGGCCCGTTAGCATGGGAACACACTTATCTGTGAGCCGGTTGTTGGTCAGGTAGAGCTCCTGCAGGATGCTGTGGCTCTCCTCTGATAGGCTGGATGGTGGCAGGTGCTCCAGCTTATTAGCTGATGCATTTACACAACGTAAACTGAAAGTAAAAAAAAAAAGAAAGTTTAAACACATTACTGTAACTCTTTAGAGAAGGACATTTAAAAAGAATAAAAAGTGATGAGTCACTTTAATACAAATACCTTCATGGATTTCAGATTCTCTGACTCCAATTGAACCCGCCCTCTCTACCATCTTTGTCCTGGTTGGGTTTTTTTACCCTAACACCCTACCCCTTGAATATCTTGTCCTCAGTCAAAATCCTTTTCATAGTTTCTGTTCTCCATCTTCATAATACCATTCAATTTCCCTTCATGTAATCAACTGCATCAACAAATAAATCAAAATCAACTCCAGCTGGTGATTACTCCTACCTGTCAGATTTGAGGAACAGGTTGCAGGGAAGCTCCACCAGTTGATTGTGTTGTATGTCCAAAACCTCCAGCAGAGGGCGCTCTACTCTTTCAGGCAGCTTCTGCAGCTGGTTATGTCCTGCACTCAGCTTCCTCAGACTGTTGCTGCATAACAACCTGCGGCACAAAGAGAAGCACAGATGACTGGGTCAGAAGTGGAAGAAAAAAAAAAAGGATAGACTTAGATGCTAAATAATCCTTACACGGTGTAGAGATGTATGAGACAATTAGAGAAAGAGACAGGTACCGATATTGGTAAATAGGGACAATGTTGGCAAGCAGATTAGATTCTTCCATACAAGAGAAGGTACAAATTGTAGCAGCCTAAAAAAAAGTGAGGGACACGGGGATGGAGCGGCAAAAATGAGGATGTGAAAGCAGAAAATAGCAGCGCCTCTAGTGGAGACAGTAGCTGGAATTCATCATCCTGACACTTATTGGGTAAAAAAATACATCTGCACACAGTGAAGGGGAACAGAAAAGAGAAATGAATAAAAACAAGAGTGAAGCAGAGGTAAAAGAGGGTTGGTTCAGCAGGTGTGAGACAGAGGGAGAAGGAGGAGGTGAACTGACCTTCTAAGAGGCTATATAAAGAGTAAGAGAATGGACGAAGGCCGCAGAGGTTACAGGCTATCTGTGTGATTTACGAGGCTCTATGGGGGATAGACGACTGGCCGGCAAAGGGCAGGGAGAATAATGCAGCACTGTAGTCCATTTACAGACGTTCGGGACACATCCACAGGGAGACTCACCGCGCTGGGAGCTCAGTGATGAGGTTGTGGCTCATGTCCAGAACTTCTAGTTTCTTTGCTTCACACAGCCAGTCTGGAATGGACTCCATGTGGTTCCTACAGGGGCGGAGAGGAGCATGATGATGATAAATTGTGTGCAGTTTGTAAAGCGAGATACCTAAAATGAAATATGAAAAATGCACCGGGATGTTTTTTCTATTCCCAAAAGTCCTGCTCTAAAAAAGTGTGAGACAGCAACTTCAGTTCTGCTTGAAATGTGGCTTCTTTTTCTGTTGCAATAATCCACATACACTTAACAAGTAATTTCAATCTCACCCCTGCTATGTTTGAAAATGGGACGTGGAGATTAAAAAGCAAAATCATTGTTTTCATAAATTAGAATACAAGAACCCCTCTGTCTTTTATGCTAACAAAAATAGCTAGCTATCTACAGTAGCATGATTTTTCATTGATGTTGATTATAGAGGGTGAAGTGTGAAGGGTTAAGGAATGACAGCCCAACTCTGACATATGATATCAAAACATTTGTCAAAGATTTGTTTGCAAGGTATTTGGCTCTACAAGTTTAAGATCATTCTTGCATCAGTCATTTTCTTTTTAATCTGTGTGTGTGTGTGTGTGTGTGTGTGTGTGTGTGTGTGTGTGTGTGTGTGTGTGTGTGTGTGTGTGTGTGTGTGTGTGTTGATTTGTGTGGATTTCGCTCACCTCGAGATGTCCATGTAACTAAGATTGGAGGGCACAGGAGTGACATCAAGTTGTTGTATCTCTGTGGAGAGAAATCCAAACACATTAACCTACAGCAAGGACAGACGTGCTCTATTACAAACGCAGGTAGAATGAAATGGAGAGATGCGTTTGGAGTGGGGGTGGGGTGAGATGACAAGTTAAAGAGGTATGATTGAAGAGGGACAATCAGTCTGCGGCACTGATGAGAAAAATTAATTCATGGCAAGAGAGAGAGAGGGGGGGGGGGGCTTTGAAGAAAATGAAGGAATACAGGAAATAACATGAGTGATATCAGGTTTAGAGAAAAAGATTCAGTGAGGTGGTGTTTATGTGAAAGAACCACACTGTTATGGTTTGCCATAACCCACCGTTGTTGGAGGCGTAGATGCCTTTGAGCAAGCAACCCTTGGCCTTGAGACTGCTGATGTGGTTCCTCTCGCAGTGCAGCACCTCCAGCCTGGGGAATACTGAGGCGTCCAGCTCCGTCAGCCTGTTATCCCTCACATCCAGCTGGGTCACGTGCCGCAGCAGGTCAGGCTCATCTGGCACCATGCTGGAGATCTTATTCAACCTGACAGGGGGGAACAGGGAAGAGGCTAAGGTTCAGCTCCAATTGGATAAGGTTGAACTGCACAGGCTGTGGCCTTTCTTGTAAAGCAGGGAACATGCCTCAGGTGAGGGCTGATATACTGTGCACCTCCTCGCTGCATTGTGCACAACACACATGGAAAAGTGAGCTGTGAATCTGTTGCACTTTAAGGGACTTTTGTGTGAACTACGGATATCCTGGTTGATGGTTTAGATTATTCAATAATTATTAAATATTCCGTAACTATATCATACTGAAAGTAAAGCAACTTCCAGTCAGATGGGTGCTGTTTGTCATGACTGAAGGGCTTCTGATAAAATGCTGTTAGGATATACTAATGATATTTTTTGGGTCATTTAGCCTTTATTGGACAGGAAAGAGAAACGCTGGGAGGAGACAGTGGAATGACATGTAGCAAAGGGCCGAGGTTGGATTTGAACCAATGGCTGCTGCGTTGAGGATTATAACCTCTGTACATGGGGCCGTGTGACATAACCGCTAGGCTATCAGGAGCCCCACTAAAGTGCCTTTGAAAATACCAACTACTGGAATGTAGTTAAATGAGGTATTTCACGGTGACATATTTGTATGTTAGTCTGCATTTATTTCCTTTTCTAATAAAATAAAAAAGCTCATTAACTAGTACGGCAAGTATTTAATGATCCTTTTTATTTTAGATTGACATATCCATTGACATTTCCTTCTTAATGTTTTCATTTAGGAAAAGTTGGAAACAAAAAACCCTAGGAAAAACTTCAACAATAACAAATAAAAAAATGAAAAGCAGTTTTTTTTTCACATTTGAGAAAGTTGAGGCAGGAAGTGTTTTTATTTGTGGAAAATAAGTGACCGAAAAAATTAATCCAATATAACTTCTGTATTGATCAATCGTTATAATGATCAACTTTTAATCATCAGCAAACCGTTGAGATGACAACTATGTTAGTATTTTCTGCGTTCAGAATGTTAGAAAAATTACACAAATTAATTTTTCTTCCTGGGAACTTTTTTTTGTTTTGTTTTTAGCATTTTGATGTAATCTAGAGCAAACGGTTAATGAATCGATGACTCTAACTCACCTGAATGTTTACTAATTGTGTCAGCTAATTATTGAAAACATTTGCTTGAAATGGACGACCAGAAACAAGCTGCAGTGTGACAAAAGAATAAGAACTCACTCATCAAAGTGATCTTTGCTCAAACAGGTGAGACGGTCGGAAAATGTATTTACTGACCTTGTCTGAGCAAAGTCAGAAGGAGTGAAGTATTAACTGCAAAAATAGTGCAAGTCACTGCAGCTCTGCGCTTTAGCAAACAGTGGTTAGACACCTGATGGAGCCACAACAGGCAAATGATTTCCTGACTCCGTGCTGTCCTGTCTGCTCGTGTTTTGGCTTTCTCTTTGTGTTTTTGTTTCTATCATTAGGGGGATAACAGGTGTCAGGGAGTGTATTGCTAAGGATAAGCATGACTCAGGACTTTAAGTGATGCCGGTTCTCTACTTAACCTGTCGTATAATCCTATAATACATAATTGTTCATAAGATCCTGCAGACATTGTCGTACCTTAGATCGATGTGTTTGACTCGGAGCAGTCGGAAATTCTGCAGGGTGAGGGTTTCTAAGTTGTTTCCAGCCATGCACAGCTTCTCCATAGAGGTCAGCTGCTCCAGCACCTGGGGAACGTGGCTGAACTGGTTAAATGAAAGGCCCAAGTAACTCAGCCTCTGAAGGGTCCCCAGCTCATTGGGCAGCTCATCCAGACTGTTGCCATCCAACAGGAACGTCTGCAAACTGAGAGAAAGAAAGCAGATTAGGAAACAGACAACAAACAGCCTGGCTCAGTGACATTATGCCACTTGATCATAGTCAGTTTACTAGTCGTCCAGAAGATGGCAGTAGCAGTATGCATGCCCTACTGGACACTTGAGGAATTTCCAGACATACCAGATCATTCCTGCAGATTAAATTCTCATCCAGCTCTGTTTCGAGCTGCATACCTGTTTGTTAAGTTTCAAATGAGATCTGGAGCACATGCACTATCCATATGGCAGCTCTGACCCAGCTACAGCATGACTCCTATTATAATGGAAAATCCTTATTTTCATGGCAGGCTGAATAATAAGGTTTAATACCCTTATTTCAATGAATGTCAAATATATTCATATGTTTATGATACTCCTTTAAAGACTTGGCTTTCCACGGGCAAGGGTGCTGATCCTGGAGCTTAACATAAAAAATTAAAAAGCTTTCCATGAGAACAATCCCCATGAGGGAAAAATGTTTTCTGGCTGGCAACACTTGGAAATGTTGGCCTAGAAAATAAAATAAATCTGTGATTTGATCCGTGGGGTGAACCCAATAACCTCTAAACCCTCAGAACAAATGGACATCATTTATTTTGAAAAGTAAAGTCAGTACATTGTTCCTCAAAGAGACAGAAATAGTTAAACTGTAAAACAATCCTCAAGAGAATTGTTGCACCAAAATACTAAGAGTGAAGTTGAAAATTGAATTCTCTGCTTATTAACATACTAGTCTTGACAAAGAATAAACAGCTGAGTAATAGGACAGAAAGTAGAATAGTGTGAACACATGTCGGAACTTTATAATCTGGTTTATTTCAGCATCTAGTTTATCAAACATTAAGAGTTTTTTTAGGTTTCATTTTGTTGGCTGTCAAAGCCAACATCTGGTCTGTTTCCTCAACAACTTGTCCCGTATCCTTTTACTCACTTGGTCATGGCTCCCACAGAGCTGGGGACAGAGGCCAAGTAGTTACAGCTGAGGTTGACCTCCGTCAGGGTCGGGATGTCACAGATGGCCATGGGGAACTGACCGAGGTGGTTGTTGGACAGGTTGAGGCTCCGTAGACGAGAAAATCTGGAGAAACCCAGATGGAGAGGAGAGAGTATTAGCGAGTGATTGGAGATGTTGTATCTTGTCAACATGAATATTTTAAAAGAGTGGAAGATATTCATACATATATTAATGAATGTATTTGCAGGCGACGTAGCAAAGTGTAGCGTACAGAGAATTTTGTTTAAGTGAAAACACATGCAGTTAGTTCCAACAAGCTATAAACAAAGCCTGCCTTAAGACTAGGACTAAACCTACACATGTGATTGTTGAGCAAACAAGTGCAGCATTGACGTCTGTGTTGTTCATTCAAACAACAGTGACCGATGGCATTTGGCAAGGTGTCCTATGACAGACCAGTGACCTTCAGAGGGGTTAGCCCCTCAGGGGGGGGAGGGACCAAGGCAACAGGCTGGGTAAAGAACTCTCTCTCTCTCTCTCTCTCTCTCTCTCTGACTTTATTTATCCATCTACTCACATACAGAGACACATGCAACCTTCTATCACCTTTCACATGCACAGAGAATGCAGATAAGGCAAACTGCAGATGGGCATTGTGTCATGATAGCATGGCAGGCAAGGAATGCAGCTGCTTTAAACAGCACTACTTGATTTTCCTCCTTATGTACACACACACACACACACACACAAATATGTTTCTCACACGCACACACAGTGTGTCATGGTGATGGATAAAAAGGCATCAGACACGTCAGGGCTATTGATTAGGATGGCTAAGTAAATCCGACTGAGGGTGACTCCTTCAGGCAGGCAGTGTGTGAGTGTGTGTTGGGGGAGGGGGGGGGGCGGCTGTGTGTGGGAGAATGTCATTCCAACCAAACCATTAAATCAACCTCTGCAATCTGCTGAGTAACGCTCATTCCCCCCTCCTCAGAGGCTCCGCTGGTCTGTGTCATCCTGTCCTATCATTCCACTCTCTGACTTACATCCATACTTCATATTTTTCTACTGTTGCTCTTGGGTGTTTTAAAGCTCCTAAAGCAATTGTAATAACAACAGCAAAAGACAACTACAAAAAAGTTACAAAGAGAATTTATTATCCAAGTATTAAGCTCATCCCTTTGATTTGAAGGCCTCTTTAGCTCATGATATCTGAGCTAGATGCCAACGACATACGAGAGACAAAGATAACGACTAGGTAGTGAACATAACGGAGATTATTTGATCAAGCTCAAAATACAAAAGAAACCAACAAATAGCCAGAAGAATAGAATACATTGGACTAACATGTGGAGGTGATGTGGACTAAGAAAAGTCTGAAAATGAAAGTTAATGCTGCCCAACACATATAGCCCATAGGCTATTTTTGAGCCTCTTTAGGGCCACTGAAGCAAACTTATATTTCATCAGGGGCAAGTGCCCTACCAGATTTTTGAAATCTGACATGTTGTTTTTGTTTTTATATCTTCATTTTATTTTCTACCTATCATTTTGAATTTATTTATTTTAATAGGGACAATGCAATTTAACATAATTTCAATACAAAGCATGAAACTGATGTGCTGCATAAAGAGTATACAGCTATTGCTAATTTCCAACTCGTGTCCCCAGTCGGGCCTTTGTGTAAACAAACAGATTAATATGTACAACTTTCGGTTACATAAAACCCCATAACACGATATGAGGATACATTAAAATACATGTACAACAATACAAATGCTATAAACCACTTTAAAATAAACTTTTAAGATAATATTTAAAAGAGGGTAAAGCTCTGGCTTGCTTTGAGCCAGCATTTCACCTTTTCGTAAAATATGTTAAGTCCGAGATTCATTTTATTTCAGGTGGTAATGTGTTCCAAGTGTAACAATATTCATTGCTACATTTTTAGTGTTTAAGTAGTAAAGTATTGTATAAATCATTTTTATCTCTAAATTGTACCTGAGCACTGTAATAATGTTTGCATACTTATTTATTTTTAACACCAGTTACGCTGTTCAGAGGGCGGTAAGTTGACAAAAGTAAAAAATCATAATGATGCTAGCAACTACATGATCATGATGTAGACCACAGGAAGAATAGCTGAGCTCTAGGGTTCAGCTAATGGGGAGCCTAACAAATGAACAAATGATGATGACGTAGACACTGCAACATGCAGAAACAACAAAGTCCATGTTTCATTTTCCTAATAAAAATACTTTGTGGTGTAAAACGCATGTTACTTAGTATTGTTGTAGTTAATGGAAATCCAATATATAGAAAATTAAGTCTTGCTGTTGTGTGAAAGTAGTGTTGTAGTGTAGTGTTAAACACTTGAACAGAACTATATGCCACATTGTCAACAAGAGCTGAGCACAGCTAAAGTTCTAAACCCCGAATCGACCCTGAGGATGCGGTCACACTGGCCATCCGTACCGTGCCCAAGCACGCTTCACCCCTAAAGTCCAGTTAGTTTGATCAGTGTGACGGCACGGAGCGCACACACTGGCACGGTACACTTCCTTGGCTCTGGCACACTTCGGAGAGGTGTGCTTCATGCACGCGGGTACACAACGCTGACAGCCTTCATTATAAAGAAATCCGGAGTTTCATGGCTGTATCTGACTAAAATGACTCAATGTAAGCCACAAAGTAGCAGTCATGTTCTCTGTGTTGTTCTCCGATTAGATGCTGCTGACTCGCCCGCGCGTCTATTTTATTTTTATTTAATTCATTTATGGCTGTGTCTGATTAAAAATGGCTTAAAATAAGCCGCAAAGTCAGTAAAGTAGCTGTCATGCTGTCTGTGTTGTTCTCCGATCCCTTTCTCTCTCTCTCTCTCTCTCTCTCTCTCTCTCTCTCTCTCTCTCTCTCTCTCTCTCTCACACACGAGATAATCGTGCTTAGGCAGGGTAAGTCCTGGCCAATGTGACCGCGGGCCGTGTCGGCCAGCGGGGGAGTGGTGCAGCGGGGGTCCAATCGTGCTTGAGTACGGCACCGTTCGGATGGCCAGTGTGACCGCACCCTAATTCACACCATCAACTTCACAAGGTGATACTATGCTAAAGTTGTGTTGTTGTGCTAATGGCAGAAAATGCTAATGTAGGTTTAAGTTGTTAGTAAATGTTGGTTTTGTCTTCTCTTGGTCTTATTTGGTTTTGTATATTTTCAGAGTTTAGATTTTCTTTCAGTTTTTCTTCCCTGGTGTTGCTTGTTTCCTTAGTGTGTTATCTTAATGTCTCCTAGTTTAGTCTTTGGTGTTTCCTGTGTTATTTTGTAATTTGGTATCCTTGTGTACCTCTATGTTCTAGTGTGTATTATTGTTGTAACATTCTCTTGTCCTGTGTCAGCGCTCCAGCTTTGTTTTCCTCCGTGTTGCAATTTATTGATCTGACCTGTTTTGAATTTTGTCTTAACCTTTTGCCTCCCGTCTTGGATACCTCCGCCTGAACTGTTTTGGATTTTCTGTGTACGGACCTTGCCTGATTAAACAAACTGAACACTGTCTCGTGTCTTGGAGTCCTGCATTTGGGTCCATCATTTGGGATCAGTGTGACAGTTGTTAGTAAATGTTGTTTCTGTCTTCCCTTGGCTTTATTGAGCTTTTCAGTCTATTCTTTGGTGTAAAAATGTTGGTTTTCTGAACTATAACATTTGCTGTGATCATCCTTGTTCCCAAACTTTGTGAGAAGCTGTCCTACAGCTCTGATAAACCCACTGTGAGCATCGAGCCGAACACCAAAGAGCTCGTACATAAGTGAATCAGTTAGTATGTGATCATAGAGGAGTAATTTAGTCAGCTAAAATCCTGGATATTTTTTAATTCATGAGGTGAACAGACACATTACTCTGAATAAATCATTGTGAAGTTGCTCTGTGTTTGCTGAATATGTAAATAAGTAAATGCTCGCCTCAGTTTTCACTTTATTTACTTTATAAGGGGACATTTTGTCTATATTACATTTTAAGCTTCTGCTGCTGCCCTGAAGTGGCCAAAAAAAAAGAAAACCTCAATTAGGCTAACGCGACTTGATCCTTTTCTCTTGGCCTTACATACCCCCTTTCATCTCATATTTAGACTTTCTGCCACAATTCTGTCAACGTTTTCCACCCTGTCCTTTATATCCATTACTTTTATGTCCTTCATAACTCGCTAAGCTATCATACATATGTAAATAAAGAGGCCAAGGGTTCAATCATATGCATGGAACATTAGTTATCCCCCCACAGTGATCAGTGACCTCTGTCTTACAAGAGAGATGCATGCTGGGTAGAAAATCCCATGCCAGAGGATAGAGCTAGTATCCCAGACAACTGATTATGCATATCTGATTGGCAAATCACCCACCAGTTAGTATTTGGCCAGAGAGAGAGAGAGCGAGAGAGAGAGAGAGGCATGTGGCAGGTTCACATTCCAATCCTCTTGGAAAAATACAAAGCACCCTGACCCCACGTTAGATGTCAGAGAATGCCAGTGTTTATACTGAAACAAAAACAGACTCTAAAACAACTGTCCACACCAAAATACACCAAAACACCCACATTCACTGAGGCTGCGCATGGAATATTCAGTTGTTTTTTTATATACTACAGATCTATTCAGTCAGTCTCTCAGAGGCAAAGCAAGCACTCAAATAACTCTGCTTCACGTTTCTGTCAAATCGCCTCTATTTTCATCAAACTATTCCTCTCTTTCTCATTACTGACCTCTTTTTCTCTCATGCTGGGTCAAATGCGGATGAGCCTACTTAGGTTTGGCAGAGCTAAATGGATGTTATCTCGCTTGACCAGCAGGGGAGCTATGCACTCAGATATACCACTAGGTATTTCCCATTGCACTGCCCCCCCGAGTCATTGTTCCCTTCAGAAATGATTCCATGACAAAGCAACACAAAATCCTAACCTCATGCACAGCCACACACAAATATACATTCCAGGAAGTGCAGTCATCTTAAAAAAAATAAGGAATGCCATACTGTATCAAGGCTTGGTATGCGCTGACCCTAAATCTGTAGCCTGCAGCCACTTTCTCTGCTGCAAACAAGCAGGCAACCCTCTCTCCCTCTCTCACAGAAACACGGACACACTATTCTTCAGACATTGCTAGCACATAGTCAAGTATCAAATTTACACAATTTGTTAACTTACTGTATATCAAATCAAAAATCTTCTAGCAACCGTCTTTAGAAAGAAATGATTTAACTGGAATGAACATGTTCCACTCTATATAAGAATGCAAACACATGTGAATGCACACGCACACACACACACACACAGACACACACAGACACACACGTCTTGGCTGTGGGCTTTAATCTGGGAGCATGATAAGCATGCAGCAGATGGTGCCCGCAGAGAGAGAGAGTGAGGGAGGCCGGGCACATTAAAAGCTTCCCTACAGACGCATCTAACCTTCTGGGCTCTGGGCTCGTTTGGCCTGGCCTGGTACAGCACAGCCCTGGCTAGCCTCTTTAGTCCCTGTGTGAGCCAATGGCCCCAGTCCTAGTCTGCTCAGGTCGATTGCTTGCAAATTGCCGGCAAAATCTAAAGCTGTCCAAAGCGGCCAGCCATGACCTGCTGTGTCTGGTGAAGCCTCGCTGTGTAAGTGTCTCGTCCCTCCCCTCCCCGTACAACGGCTCCTGTTGTGACCGAATTATGCTAAGCTTCGCAAAAAAACCCCTCAAGTCTCATCTTGCCTGAACGAGCACATTCAAACTGTCCTGAATGATCTCCTTGCCTCTTCAAGCCCGTCCACTCCTTTACAATCTTTCACTTCTCCCCCCCCCCCCTCCTTCTTTCATTATCAGTTTATCCCCAGGTGTGTTTACTGTAGATTTACAGTGCCATTGTACCTCTGCAGCTGTTGCAGCCGCTGGTCTGCCGGCAGGAAGTTGTGTTTGAGGTTGAGGTGGGTGAGGTCCTGGCTGTAGAAGAGGTTGGGAGGGACTTGCTCCAGGCTGCAGCAGGACAGGTCTACAGAGTTGATTCTCTGGGACACCATCTAAGCAGGAGGAAAAAGAGGCGCAGAGAGGAGACAGATAGAAAGAGAAACATGGAGTTAAACAGGATTATCTCTCCCACACATGACTGTACTGGTTTACTGCGAGTGTGTGTAGCCTGATGGTGGCTGGTCAAATGTCATTTGGTGGCCAATCTTCTTAGGATTAGGGAGTAGTCGAGTGAAAGTCCTACAGGTTAGCGACCTAACCGCTCACGTTACATCATTGTGTAATAGAGTTAACTGCAGGGGAAGTAGAGACGTTAACCCTGCGATAACTTGCTAGATTTGTTTGTTTTTTTTGCAGACACCTACAAGCCGGCATCTAAATTGAAATGACAGTATTAACGTCCGCCCTGTCTTCAAAGGGGGAAAAAAATCTACACTCGAGCTTTTCAGAGCAGAGTTAGCTGGAGGCTCTGCAGGCGTCACTGCCGCACGTGCGGCTTCTATCCAGGCTTCTATTCTGAGTGGCCCTCTGGGTGCGGGTGACATGCATGTCCTTGTTAATATTTAGAAAAGAGGTTTTCTGGCTATGGCCTACTTGAGTTCAAATGAGAGAGAAGGGAGAGAGGGAGCCATGAGTGGTGTTTATATTAGTGAGTGCACCCAGAGACACTTACATGGTTAAACACTACAGAGTGGACCACAGTGAAATATGTGCCGTTTTCAATCCACTCAGTTCATGCAGGCAGCAGCGGGCACAGTGCCATATTTTCATACTTTATCTCGCAGTCAGGCATGTTCTGAAATACAATTCAGCTGACCCGTAAGTAATACATGCGAGCGTATGCTTATGCTCTCCTTCTCTTTCTGTAACTAGCATGCACACACGGTCGTACCTTGGCAGCGTGTCTGTGCCAGCGCAGGTGCTCCGTGAAGCTGTCAAAGCTGACGTAGTAGGTTTGACTCTGAGGCCCCGCCGAGCTAAAAGCCAGGCAGTGATTGTGCTTCTTCACCTCCTCCACCTGCAGCAAGAAACACACACAAACATACACACACATGAGTGGTAATACTGTCTGGAATACTAACATCTTTTGACCCCCAACTGAATAGAAACAATAACCTCCATGCCTGAAGATTAAGAGCTAGAAAATGTCTCCATGGATTTGCTTTTATTGGAAACTGAATTTTAATCAAAGGACAATACATTCATTAAGTTTCTAACCGCTTCCTCTTTAAGAAAAAAGATGCTTAATGACTTGTGGAAATACATAATACATAAGGCTAGCATGAACACGTGTGTGTGTGTTATGTGCAAGAACAAGTGTGTGGGAAAGAAAATCTTTTGAAGACACGCAGAGTCACACACACACACGCACATGTTCTCTGTGAATGAACTGCTGACTAGTTATGGTGCATGACTCGATGTCTAACATGCATGCACACAAACTCACCTCACAGACAGATGCAGAAGCAGCGTGTGCAATGGATGGCTGACTAGAGGTCATGTGTTGTGTGTGAAATGTTTATAAAGTGGGTGTGGTAAGGGTGTACGGAGCGTCCTCTGTGCCAGGTTGTTCTGGCACACAGTGCATAGAGCTGGTTTAGTGGCCTTGCAGGAATGGAGTTCCATAAAGTAGTAAAAGGACAAAGGTCGTATTTTTTAGCATTAAAGCAACTCTCACCTGTGAGCTAAAAATGGACAAAAAGAATCCCTGCAGATTACTAAAATCATTTCAACCTGTCTTGCACCATTTCTCTTTGACTTTGGGCTAATATCACAAAGTAGGAAGCATAACTAAATGTCTCATTGAAGGACAAGCAAACAGGCGTTGAAGGTGAAACGTCAGAAAGGACAAACTTTACTGCAGCTGTATTTGCAGAGGGAAATAAGAGGGACGTTATCAGGTCATATTGTGCATTTATGATCCCAGGCATTTATTACATAACATGACGAAAAAAAAAAGTACAGGAAGAGAAGAAAATGAGATCACGCGAGAGCTGTCATGCCCTACTAAGGTGTGTGTCACACGTACTTTTCCTCCAATGAGCGGCAGGATGTGCATCTTCCCAGTCTGGCTCTCCTTGACGGAGGAGACGATGAGGCAGGTGCCGCAGAGGATGACCTGCCGTCTGGTCCAGCGGTTGACTGGCAGCTGGAGCTTCCCTTTCCGAACATTGTACGTCCCTGACAGCTGGACCCGCTCCGAGCTCTCAATGCTTTGGGGCTTCCCTGGAGCAAAGGAAGAGAGATGGTATCTAGTTAGCAGTGAAGCCTTGACCTCAATACAGGTCTCTTCAATTATTTGGTACTGTTTGAAGAAAAGAATGAGGGTGATGATGAAGGCTGAGAGACTACAGCCCTGCTAAGCAGCTCTTGTCAGACTGAACTTTCATGCTGATTTCAGCATTAGAAAGATGACAGCTAGAGCATGCTGATGTTCAGAGAGAATGATGTTTTTTTTATGTTCTACATCTGAAGTTACCAAGCTGGCATGCAGAATAGGCCATAGGAGTGTTAGTTTTATAGATATTTGGTAATAAAACAAATGTGTTGGATGAATCAGAATGTTTAGCTAATGGTAGCGTAAGGATAATTATGCTCATTTTATCCTTTGAGGGACAAGAATGTGTTAATTAAGTTCACTGCAATGCATTTACTAGTTAAAAAAGTAACTACATTAGAGGGTGTCATTAGGGTGCATCATCAGGGAACCATGTATGTCTGCAAAAGACAGCGTGAAGCTAAATCTAACAGAGGTCGAGGTCTATTGCGAGATAAAGGAAAGCTTTGATTTATTGGTGGTGCTAGGTTCAAACGTTGTGCTCATTAGCCACTTTGTTTGTCATCTGGGGATACTTTTCTCCACACAAGTTCAATACAACTAATGTTAGGATATATCAGTCTGAAACAGCTGCTCGTGTGTTAAAATGACAAGTTTAAAAACAGATCTCTAAGCTAGTATGTAAATAATGCGACAGAAGAGGAAATATGCCCACGGCGGTTAGCAGAAGTGCTCTCAACACAATACCCCCATGACACGAGGTTAGCATAACATCTAAACACGACGTTAGCACACGCTCGTCCTCCTTTCGCGCACTCAACAGAACAGTCTGGATTTGTATTCACTGCAGCTCTATATTAATTGCGTCTCAATTTCAATATCAGCTGCACCTCTTCTAAAGTATGCTCCTGTCATTTCTGAGCAACCTTTTTTTTTTTTTTTCAGTTTTCCCCCATCTGTGTAGCTCTCCTCCATGTCCTGTTCCCTTCGCTTCACGCACTATGCTGCCAAACCTGACAGTCAAGGCTGCTTATCAGGCGTTGTGTCAGCCAGGCCGCCTTATCGTTCTGTCTAAACAGCCACCTGCTTTCCGTCTACATACACCTCCGCAAAAAAACTCCCCGGGCTGGAAACCCCCCCCCCACCTCCCTGTTTTGTTTTTTCTACCTGCCTGGCTGCATAGCCATTGGTTTCTCCATCCCATCTATGGCTGTGTGTTTTTTTTTTAGGTATTTGCATCCATGATGGTGGAGAAGAAGTTTCCCTTTCCAAGCGGCAGATGGCCTCAGAAAATGTCTCACATCTTGTGGCCTACTGTAACCTGGCTACCTCCATCTTGCAGTGTGTCTTTCACACTCGTTTTCGGTTGACTCCAGACTTCAACAGCAGGGAGGTGGAGGTGAGTTAAACAGAGGAGGAAAGAGTCTGTAGGGGCGAGCAAGTGCGAACTAGCAAATGCTCCCATGGCTTTAAATAATTCAGGCCTTTCACATGCCAACTGTAAGTCTAACACAGCGGAGTACTCTGCTGCTGCGC
This sequence comes from Labrus bergylta, assembly GCF_963930695.1. Lineage (NCBI taxonomy): Eukaryota > Metazoa > Chordata > Actinopteri > Labriformes > Labridae > Labrus > Labrus bergylta. The sequence goes on along the minus strand of NC_089198.1, from coordinate 22,870,293 downwards.
ACTTCTCTCATCCATCACACTCAGCAGAGTTTTCAAACGTTCTACGCTGAGGTCTGCTTATTTAAGGTGATGTGAGCAAACCTGAGGTCATAACAATGCATTCATGTTTCACTCTAGAGACAGCCACTAACATATACACTGATATATAGAGTTTTACACAAAGTGGCAATCATAACATTTTAAAAAAAACAAAAAAAAACCGCACAGTCAGCCACTGAGCGCTGACCTTTCCCTTGCGCTGCGGGCTAATCTTTTGTTCACAGCAGAATCAATAGCCTAGTTTGCAAAAGGATATTTGCTTTGACCAAAAGCTGTGAAAAAAAAGCTGTGTGTAACATAATACACTTTTTGTTCAATGTTGATCATGAGTCATGTTTGACTACAAAAAAAGAAACTGTCTGAGTGAACTAAGCAGAAGAGACTAACAGCACGTTGAGGAGCAGCAACCTCTGGGCAGCTGTGCATGAGAGGATGCCGCCATCTTACTTTCAAAAAGTGAGTGACTTGCGTTGAACAAGTTAAGACCTATCCAGTTACATAAATAACAAGCAAGTGACCAAAGCAGTGCACTCCAGCATCAACATGTATTCCAAATGAAAAGGCAATCTCTAGAAATCCAGCTTACAAAATAACAATGAAGAAAAAAATGTAACATCCACTTGTGTCCAGACTTCTTAAACACAAGTTGCCAGTTAATGAATGTAATGTTCATTTAAGCACATGAGGACTATTAATAGATCTGCCTCAAGGCAATGGCAACTTTTTGGTCCCAACAATATCAAATGGAGCTCGCTGTGCACAAAGCTTTGAAGCTATGAAGGATATAAAGTAAATGATATTGAATGTCACAGAAGCACACATCTCTTTTGAATCATTTCTCTCTGTGCGCTGGCAGCCTGCCTCAACTCCACAGCAGCAATCAAAAGCTGGCAATCCTACATTAGGGATTAATATGGATAAATATGTTTTAATGAGCCATCAGCACATGAAAGGAATCTTTTATATATTACAAATGATGTTCTTAAACTACAGTATTTAGAGGTTTTGGGTTTTTGCTGAAACTGCATTTTTCAAAATTGCAAAAACACTCAAAATGAATACTATGTCATTACTTTTTTTTACCTATACAAAATTCCACCCCCCCCCCCCCCACACACACACACACACACACACACACACACCCACACATACTGTTGATCTACACTTTCATTCAATTGCACTCCAGAAACAAGTGGAGTAAAAAAGGAGCAAACACTCCTGCAGGTTGTAGCTCTCTTTAAAGGGTCATCATTAACATCCACTCCACATGAGATGCTATTAAATGACTGTATTATTGTGACGATGTGTAACCTTGTGAGTGGAGCGTGGCTGGCAGCAAAATGCTGAATGTTTTATTTTAGGAAACACGTGAAGAAGGAAGAGGAGTGCATGACCTTAAGGTTGTATTTTTAAAACCTGTACGTCTCATTTTCACACTTTTGACTATGATCATGGGAATGTTTCATACACAATGACTGATGAAAGGTAGGTGGTTAAAACAAAGCCTTAAAACAAAGAGCATAGGATAACATATGAGTGGTCAAGACGAGCTAAACTAGGGACTTAAGATTATGCTACGAGGAAACACAGCGAAGGGAAGATAAGGAAGCGAGAACTCTCAAACCAAAATTTAAGTTTCAAAATAAAAAAGAGATGACATCTTGCTTCCATTTAGATTTCCTTGAAGATTGAGGCTTCTTCTTAATGTGCACTTAGTTGAGTATTAGTTTATCTGCTCTGGATTTAAACACAAGTACAAAAAAACGATGTACGCAGGAAAAAAACGGTTCAGGGGAATCCTGAATTAGGGTTAGTCAAAATGTGTTTTGCTCTCAGACTGTCTTACTGATCAACCAACTGGCCGGATCAAACCATAGACTGGTAACCTCCTTCTTAACTCTGGTGGCTCTGAAAGAGGCAACCCGCAGGTGCAGTTTTTTTAATTTATTTTTTTACAATGGAGCCCAGGAAGGAGGGTATGCGTTGCATTAGACAAATTATTCACAAGCTTTTAGCCTCAATATGTCACATGGGCATATTCCTACTATTTTTAGGCCTTTGTTGGAATGTGCTCTCTCCCACACAAGCATATGCACAAACGCACAAACACACACACACACACACACAATCCTCCTACTCTTCGCCTTGCTGACATCTACACACACACACACACACACAAGCATAAACACACTGACACAGTGACAGTGATTAACCATCTCCATATGTGCAGCCATCTAATTGCCCCCCATTGAATGTTGATGGACCAAAAAACAGTGAGAGACTCGGCAGAGGGAGAACAATACAGACAGACTGAGTGGGCTGCTTCAGTGGCGAGAGAAGTTTGAAAAGCCTCTCCTGTATGGATGCTGCCGTTTACAACCATCTCGCATGGACGTGGGACGACGGCATGGAGGCTAATGCTTCAGTCTGGCCACGGGAATGCATAGTGGAGGAAGCAGGGAGATGGGTGGGACTCCCGCGTGAGCTTCCTGTTTACAGGGGTGGGTCAGGGGGAAGCAGGATCTCTCAGTGACGATTCCACTGCATGGAGGAAATTAGAAGAGACAGTTGCTCTATTCCAAATATTCCACAGGCAGCCTACACCAAGAAATATTTCTAGCAACACTGATGTTAGTCATGGTGGTCATCCCGCCATCTAAGGGTGATGTGAATTTAAAAATAATAGACAGGCACTGCAAGGTGGGTGTGTTCTTGTGCAGAAGTCATAGTCTATTCCTGGACCTTGTGTGTGTAGGTGCAGGAGTACTACAGTGTGTGTGTTTGTGATGGTTACTGGAGATGGCTTACTTCCTTTTCCCCAAGCTCAGGAAAAGATCATTTCCGCTTCACGAGGCTCCAATACCCATTTGTGTGCACCCACACACACACACACACACACACACACACACACACACACACACACACACACACACACACACACACACACACACACACACACACACACACACACACACACACACACACACACACACACACACACACACACACACACACACAGAAACAAATCAATTCCCAAAGCCTTTCACTCGCAATTGCTACGACTAATTCTGGAGACATTAAGGCATATTCTGTGACCCAATCGCAACAAAAGAATAGCTTTTTCAAAAACGCATCAGCTTCAAAACTAGAACCTGCAGTCACCGTCAGACTGAAGCAACAACCAACTCCATGTTATGAAAGGTTTCTGAACTTCTTGTGAAGCATTCATGAGAAGGCTTCTTAAAATAACTGACCTTTTCAAAAAATATATACAGTACATATCGTAAACATGACCAGTAAAGAGATGAACTTTATTCTTTATAATTTTTTCTTGATTAAATGTCAATCACTTTGTTTCTCTATCATCTCCTGAGTGTCAGTGAAACGTCATTGCTTAATATGATAGGATAGGATACACTGTTCTAAAATATACTTTATTGTTCCCTTCCACTTGAGTCCAAACTTGTCTTTGACTCAAGTTCCGACCCGACTGCTCTTTCCTGTTGCCTTGTATCTCTCACCACTCAGTATGCCTTCAGGTAGAAAGGGGCGGAGCCACTTAATTTGACATCATGCACCTGTGCAGGCTGGGCCTGAGTCTCTCTCTCTCTCTCTTTCTCTCTCTCTCTCAACACTTACTTTAGTTTGTGCTATTTGTTAAGCCTCCACAACACTACACACACTCACCATTGCAATCACCTCTGATTTATAGATTGCACATTCTTTGATGAGGATGTTTTGCCTTAGTTTTCAATAAATTATTATTTAAATTACTTTAAAATGGTGTGGTCTCCCAGTTTGTCCAGCTCACTGAGCCTGGATTGTGACACATTGACACATAAGAACAACAAATATTTAAACATTAATAAACAGTAATAAATTGAGGGCAAACAGTACAACAGGGTGGCAATTTAACACACATTAAACACAGTTGGTTGATAAAGTAAATAATCATAAATAATACTGAAACATGCTCTTGAATGCAGCATGTCTGACTGCAGGGAAGTTGCAAGCATAAGCCTGCAAAGACAAACTATTATGAATGCTACAAAGATCCATGCTTCTTACTGATAAGCTGTGATCAGTTGCATAGATATCTGAGAAACTATTTCACTATATTAGTACTGTATGACAGCGTCTCTTAAATAGCAGGGGCACAATGCATTTCAGTTTGAGTATGCTTTTTTTAGCCTGTGAAACAAATTATACACCCACAATATGCATGCAGATTTGTAACCGCTGCTGTCAAGGGTGCATCTTCAATAAAACATCTCCAAATATTGAGACAGAATGCGTAGTGAAGTGTACATGCATATTTTTCTGCAAGCAACTCCTGTTTGCTTAATGTCAGTAAGTGTTATGAGAAAATGCTTCCAGTTCCAAGATAATAAGCTGCATCCAGCTTGCCCCGCTGCCCCTGTCATCTATCATTGTTAGTGATCAGCACCCAAGGCTGACCTCCCCTTCATCCTTCTCCTATTTAACAGATGAGATCCACACTTCTTTCTTCTGGCTCTTCCCAGTAATAACAAGGACACATCCCTGGTTAATCATGCCGCCCTGCTGAATGCAATCTGACATCAGCACACCTCCGCTACAGGACCGGGCATGCCGAAACCGTAGGGCATTGATGACCCACATAAGTCACAGTGGAGCACAAGCATGCGTAGACGATGGCCTGCCCCTTCAATAGGCGGTGACAGATGTGATGGACTTATAGATGATTCTAAGCTGATGCTGGGGTCTTTGGTATCCGTTCTTTTGCTTCTTTTGAAATGTATCAGCACAGAAGCATCTAATTAAAGAACTGTTTGAAAAAAAAAAAAAACTATTAAAACTTGCTCTAGCGCGCTATCATCGAGTAATATGTTTCAAGTAGAAGATACAAGGTTTAACAGAGAAGACAAGTGAGGTAAGTTGGTAGAGAAGAGATCTAGAAATAGATGTTAAGACAGAGAGATGCCAGATGTTACTCTGCGACACAAATAGCTGCACTGTCAGTGTCCTCCATGCACACATGCGTACAAAAACGTCAAAATGCATCTACTTAAAAGATGTGTGTTTGCAGGCGAGGGAAGGATGGTGCCTCCCACATCTGATCCACTCTGCCTCTTTGCCTCTTCACCCAAATCGCTCAACCCCTCCCCTCCCAACCCCATCTCGCCAATTCTCTGTGGATGATTTGAGGTGATTCCTCAGATCCAAAGTGACAGGAGGTGTTAAGCGCACCGTCTTCTCAGGCAGCACCTGACAAGTCTTGCTAGAAGGTGGCAAAGGTCACAGCGGGTGATTGGCCGCTCGCTGCACTCACCTCAGTGCTTCAACGTCCTCCTTTAGAATACGCTCTACCTCCCTCTCCTCTCCTATCACAACCACACATGTGTTGAGCTGTGAATATGTGGCAGGGAAAAATTCAACAGACAGTTTCAGGAAGGGCCATTTAGACCTCACAGTTTCACAGATTCTGAAAAACGAGTGATGCTTAATGAGTAGCTTCTTAATGCTACAAACATCCCTGCTAAAAGTTCCCAGATGTTCCAGCACAAACGGTCCACAGAGATAGTAAGGGGGGTTGCCTCCCCCCTCTGGGGCTGCGGAGGTGTTGATGTGTGAAATGTGTCAAGCTGTCCTTTGTGTAAAAGTGATAAGATGATGAGGTGTGCGTTTGCATTGGAAATAAGTGAGATGCTCATGCGTTATCGCTGTGGAACCACATTAGCACTTATAACAAGAGTGTGGATGGGTTCTTACTTGAATTATGTTTGCCCTGTCTGCTTTACTTTATCAAACCCTTGGTGGAGCATTTTATTGAGTTCTTAAAATATTTTAACTGTCAGTGAAAAGTCCCCGTTTCCACCATCAAAAGTTGGGAATGATACCAAAACAAGGGATTCCTACCGTCTTACTTTTTTGGTACCCTTCTGTTAGGGTGCCAAGGGTACCGATCCAGGCCTTAAGGGTCCCTTTTTGTTTAGCAGGCTGCACTCTTTTGGACTGCAATGATGTCACACTATTTTGTCGCTGACACGGCTATCTCCATCTGGCTTACACTCTTACCAAATAAGGGTATGGTGATCAGGGTGTACCGTACCAAACTGAACCAAACTGTACTGAACCAAACTGGAATGCTTGAAACAGGGCTAGAGTAAAAGGTCAAAACACCAAACAAGGACGGATTGTTGGCCAGCGCTGCATCATTGGATTGTTGGCTTTAATGGTTGCAGTACTGGCCTGACAATTTGGCTAACACCACTCAGCGATTATGACACAAAGGTGAGCTCCCTTATGTTCTTAATAGATCAATTCTACAGATTTCTTTCGTAGCGCTTCAATGAAATGAACCTTTGTGGTGTAGAGTCAAATGTTTTACCAGATATTCGTGCAGAGATCCATGCCCCCTTAAAGGATTATTAATAATTACTTATAATGTTCCACATTGCTAATTAGCCAATGTAAGCATGCTAATATTTACCAGCCTAAACATCAACATGTTAGCACAGCTTGAGCACACATGGTAGTCTGCTTATTCTTAGTATTTAGCTCTTTAGCCGAGCTTAGAATCTAATTCCTGTTTAGGTCGCTTTCATTTAATTCTCATGCAGCCGAGTTTCAAGCTCCATATCTGTTTGTCGACTTTTAATGAGATCTGGAGAAAAAGCAAAATCACAGTTGTGTCCTAATTTTCTTTGTTCGTTCACATACATTTTGGGAAGTCCCTCTCATAACATAATCGGAATAATAATATAGAGTCAACTCGTCTGTGAAGTCAACAGGAAAATAATGATAATAATAAATGTGTAAACTCTGCTGTGATTGGACAGCACCAAAATCATTTGGTAGATACGCGAGATGAGCATTTATTTAATCATCCATGTCGCAGCTTGCTTTCATTATCTCTTTAATTAATAAAACAATTCAACATGATTGAACTGTGATGCATTTTAGATGGGCACAGAAGAGGGTTAGAGTACAGGACTGTAATTATCTCTAATGTGCTAAAGTGTGTTAAGGGAATGCCTCAGAAAAATCCCTGTAGGAAGAGCTGAGTGACACTGGCTTTGTGCTCCTGACTATTATCAGACGCTGAACGTCCTCCAGCTTCAACAGCTCGTTTAAAGTGTGGTTTCTTCTTCTCACCCTCTTTGTGTGTGCGTGTGTGTGATGTAGCATTAAGGAGCCGGAACACACACGACTATGGGGCTCAGGGATAAATAAGTTGCCATGGCGCAGATGACCATGAGGTGTCCCTCCGTTCTCGCAGAGAGGGTTTTAGCAGATAATTAATGGTCTGATGGATGCCCCTCAAATTCTGATAGCTCATCTCTCTCAGGCATGTCACCAGGAAGGACACAATCAGAACAAAACCTCCTCTCTCAGTCCAGTGAAACACATCCTGAATAATCCAAATGAGGTCACAGCCTGCAATATCTTCCCCATCAAACCATTATTACCCTTTGCCCCTGGGGAGAAGGCGACCAAACAGCCCGCTGCTATTAAAGGCCTTTATACGACTCCGGTTATCAGGTCATGGCATTACCATCCACCACCTGTGAGGGCAGTGAGGAGATGCTTTATAGCATGGGGGATGACCTGAAGCAGGATTTGTAGTGTGTTCTGTAATGCTGAACTATCTTTCCTTTTTCTTTCTTTTATTATACTAGAATTTGACCCACTTGCTCACTCAGTTGCTCTTCTGCATTTTTAATTTCTGAGATGACTTCATGCACAGCAGCAGACTTGCTCCACTTCCTATCTCCTCTTACCAGGTGATGTTAACGTCATACGAAGCAGTGTTTACGAATGAGAGCAGAAGCGGACTGTAAACTATGTTATCATGATAAATGATGCGGCAGACAGCTGGAATGAGGACCCACAATGGAGCGAGGCCTCACGAGAGATAATAAATCAAGTTATGCAACAATACATTTCTAAATGCACGACTTATTTCCCCTCCCCTTAAGTGAAGGAAATAACAGCATCCTTCATCAGCTGCGCCGTCGTTCTCACCGCCTCCTGCCCTGGGAACATGGACCATCATGTAATACAATCAATATGAGCTAAAAATAGAATCCAGATGCAGCAGCCGGGTGCGTTACAAATGCTTAGGGTCCCAGTTGTTGGCATCAATTTAGAAAAAAAGAAAAAAAAAGAAAAGATCTTCCCCAGTGATTCCCTCTGTGAGTGAAGGGGTGGGATGCTGACGTACATGGATGTGTGTGCTCCCTCTCTCAACTCCCCTCCCCCCCCCCTTCACGGCTCCACTCCTGCTGCTGTTATGTAATGAGTGTGTGTTACGAAACCTTACATTGGAAAACACGAGCCCACTGATCAGCTACCTATGAGCACACACACACTATCACACACATGGGGTCTGGGGATGCCCCCCCCCCCCCTATCCCTGGATTGTTTGTGAGTGAATGGTAATGTTGTCACAAAATGTATGTGTGTTTGCTCATGTATGCATTGTGTGCATGTGTTTGTGTGTGTATGTTACAAAATGTATTAAAAACATGGGAAACATCACGAGCCTGTGGAAGCATGCAGAGCTCGCACATGAATTATTAAGTATGTTTGTTGGCGAGCGTGTATAAAATGCACTTGTAAAAAGTACAGGAAAAATAATGAGGTCCATGGATGCGTGCTGCAGTTCAAGCGTGAATACTGGGAGCTATGCTGGTGAAGAGAGAACTATGGCCAGAAAGAGAGAGGGGGGGGGGGGGGAGGGGGGGGGACATACAGGGAGGTGTATATGATGGAAAGGAAAAGAAATACAAGATAAGCCAAAGCGTCCATTGATTAGGAAGGAGGAAGGGAAATAGTTCAGTATAGATAAAAACAGGGATCAACACTAAACAGACGGGGAGAGAAATAGTCTCTCGGGACTCATCCTGTCACCTCAGGCTGAAAGAGTCAGGAGAGGAAGGAGCTGTGAGGCGAGGTGAGCTAATCTCAGTCAGCCATAAATAAGAGAAACTGACAAAATACTCTCAGACAGACTCCAGAATTGACTTGTGCTATTCATAATAATTATAACACTAATATAAGTTCATCACAACACAGGCTTTGACGATGATTTTTTTTTTTTTAAATAATGAAAACAAGTTTTCAACTTTTTACATTCAAAGGTTGAAGATTTTGCTCCATTATGACAACATATGTCTTTGATATCTAACTTATTTGGCTTTTCTTTAAAATCCTTAAGGTTATCACAAAAAAAAGTTATACTATTTATCTGGCTTGTATGTTTTCTGTTACAGCACACACATTTTGTGCACACTCATTAGTTTCTTCAGTATGTCAGATACATTGAAATGACGATGGTGTAGTCAGCCAGTCACACACTGGATTTCAATGACCTGCACATTGGATTCACAGGAAACAACTCGTGCATGTACCCGATCAAATTTGAAATGCAGGAGGTTGCACATGCATACATTTTTTTCACACATTTGTGACACATATGTTGCAAAATTAAGTGCTATTAAGAACTGCCTTTTTTCTCTCATTTGGAAGAGAAAATAGAAGGGCTTAGGTAGAGTTCAGCTACAAAGATTCTTTAACAAAAAAAAAATGTTACACAGGTTTCTCTTCTGCCTCTGCTGTGTGTCACACCTTAGCTGCTCCCGAGACAATTTCTGTCCCCAGTGATCGATAAAGACGCCACTTAGAAACAGAACTGTGCACGTTTTACTGCCAAGGATTCACAGCATAACCACCAGCGACCACAAGAGTTGCCAAATCAACCAGAACTGAAAGGTGGAATCTGAAAATTTATATCCTATGTGTGTCTTTTGTTTTTGCCTCATCTGCACGTTCCAAAATGACTTCAAGAGTTTGGTGTAACATTTAAAGGGCAATTACAGCCAATACTAACAAAATGTCAGCGCAACTAAAATTGTTATAAACCAGTTTACATGTAAACAGCAAAAGCAGACACACACCCTTTACTGTAGTAGCAGGTAAATTAATAAGCACTTATCATCACCAGAGACAACACTTTGAGGTCTTTGAGGAGCATGAGGAAAAAGAAAGCTTTCTTATAAATGCTCTACATAACATAGTGCCAGGCTCCTTCAAATAAGCAATAATACTTATGATTGTTCCCCTTTTTAACAACTCCGAAAACACATTGATGACTAAATCATGTGGGATATCCTTCCAGCAAAAAAAAAAAAGGTCAGCTCTCTATATTATTGTTTCATTTAGATCGAGGTCTTGATAACCTTGTTCATCAGTGTGGAAGTGGATGGCTATTCCAAGTTGGGGAAAAAAGGGAATTACCAGAAGTCCATGAATGTGTGAGAAACAAATAGGGAGGCTGAGCTTTCACACACATAATAAGGCAAGCCTGTACACGTGTGGACTGAGTTAGTGTTGTGTGATAGTAAACTGGCAGGAGAGCCGGGCTGGTTGGGTTATGTAATGTGTCTCTGACTCGCTTACACACACACACACACACACACACACACACACACACACACACACACACACACACACACACACACACACACACACACACACACACACACACACACACACACACACACACACACACACAAACACTGACACACACACACACACACACACACACACACACACACACACAAACACAAACACTGACACACACACACACACACACACACACACAGGTTATGGACACAAAGGTTTCAACTATGTGTGTGTGCATATTTTAATGTTTTCACAGTGCAAGAATGGTCTCAGCTGATCTGAAATGTCTAGTTTCTCCTACTTATCTTCCTCCACTAGCTATTTCTCTAAAGTATATAAGGTAAGTGTCATCATCCACACTTTCTAACCCTTTTCTTTCTACTTTCTCCTGCTCGGATTTACATATTGAGTGGCTTTAATGTGTCAACGCTTGCAGGGAGTCTCCATTTCTAGCCCAGCTAACTGGCGACCTGACCTCTCTTTCTTCACACCTTTAAAAGCCCTAGCCTTCCTTTGAAATATGTCAGCACAGGCTCTATCCTGCTTAAGTGTCCTTACATAGCACAGAAAGGCTCAGGGCTACTGCTCTGAAGGAGATCATTCTTTCCGTCCCAAAGAGGAAGAGCAGAGGAAAAAAGGGAACTGGCAAACGAACAGATAATGGTAGCACCTTCATATTAATGTCCTGGCACACCCATCCTCTGGCCCCGCCCACTAGCCCTCAAACATGCCAGAGAGGTCCCCGCCGTGTGTCCTCAGCACAGCCTGTGCCATTACGTTCAAGGATACACTGTTGACAGCTACGGGTCACTGCGGTCCAGGCACAGGGTGGCACACACACACACACACACACTCATGAATGATGCAGCACAGGCCGTCAGTCCTAAGGCTCTCACACCAATACATGAGGACACATAATCAGGTTTGATAACGGGGCGATGTATGCAATGACACAAAGGCGGGCCACAGCCTGAAGTGAAGTTGCAATTGAAGCAAATCACAGACGCAAAACGATCAAAGTATGACAAAATGTGATGCCAGGAGGGAACTTTTAGACAAGTTATTACCTGAAACAAATCACCCAACTCATTATACTGAGCATTATTCAACTCAAGTTTAGGCCTTAGAAAATGACTAAATCTCACATAATGACACGTCATTGACTGACAGGACCTTTATAGACCTTAAACCAAACGTGCAGGATTGATGTATTCGTTTACTACAATTTGGTGAGAGTCTCAACTTCTATCACGCTTCATCTCTTAACTTCTTTTAACAGCTGTTCAACATTATTCAACTTTCTTCTTCTTTTAATCCTGCTGTTAATCTCTTCTTTGACCAAATACCTTCCATTCACTTTACCCTCATTCATGTGACAACCGCCTTAACCTTGAAGAGTCATAGACTGGTGAGTCAAATTGACAGAGAAATCTGTTCAGAGCGCCATATTTTTTTCAAATTAATGGTTATTTGACGCTAGCGATTCGATAAAAAAAAGAATGCCAATAAATTGCAGAGTCAGTCTTTTGTCCCACACTTAAAATGAATAGTGATAATTTGACTTATTGTTCAAGTTGTTTTTTCAAATGAGTAGTCCAGTTATTTTTCATGTACTTTCATAGTTGGAATAAAGACAAGATAATCGGTAAATCGATGCAGCATAGACCGAGATATCACAACCTCTTCCTTTGGATAATATTCCATACTGCCGCATCCTTCATTACCCATAATGCAACATGTTACTTTAGTGTGGAAAAAGGATGTCTCTATAAAACTCCAAGGCTCTATTAAGTGAAGATTCAAAGATGTTGTTGTTGTTGATTCTTAAGGTTGGTATTTTGATACAAATTTACAAAGAAGGCTGGTGTAAAGCTTTCATGATGCAGATGACAACACAAGATTTTTTTTAAATCTGATTTTGTTCTCATCGGTAATATAATACTTTGTTACATTTGAAAAAGAGAGACAACAGTAGCGCTTCCAGAATCCCTCAAACCACCAGTGCTCAAGATTTCAAAAAAGTGAAGCTTGTTACACTGCTTCCATATAATTACTACTTCTGTGGTCATGTACTCCGGTTAAAATTGGTGATGACCTCACAGTAGACTTAACCGATCTTGCAGACTCGAGCCTCTCAATCGGCCAGATTTGCTTCCTTCCTGTTTGACATCACTGTAAATTAAATTCTGTTTGGGATCTAAACTGGGGAGAAAAAGAAGCAAATGTAATTTTAAGATCCCCTTTTTCTGCTAAAATGGTTAGCATTTAAAAAAAAACTTATTTCTGCTTGTTCATAGACCAAATGATAAATAAATAAAAAAGATGAATTACCACGAACAATGGTTCGCTCTTATCCAATTCAATCCAATATTCTGCCACTGCGAGAACAGCTGAGATGAGATGCAAAGCCATCAAACTGGCGAGATCAGAAAAAGATGATGATAATGCTGCACATTATCTCTTTTTGGAAGATTCGCCAGAATCTCGTGAGAACTATCCCAAACACGTTATTATCTGATAACTCAGGACACTGGTTGCTCATCAGCGGCGTCACTGTGTCACTTCAGCCTCCGCATTCTGTCACTCAGCAGTCGCTAATGGCCTGTATACAGCAGCAGCAGCCTGTCTCTGCAGCACTCCATACAGCTCGGATAAAGAGGAGCGCCTGAGACTGTATGGGGGTGCTTAAAAAGAGGGGAGAGAGGCATTGTCGTCTTAAGCACCAGCACAATAACACCCCTTACAGACACAGAGGTTTAGGCTTACCCACCTAGCATTCAAACACCCCCCACCCCCCACCCCCCCGGGAAGAGCATCAGAGGAGGGTGAAACGTGAGAGCCGGGGATGAAGGGAGAGAAGCGATAAAGGAGCCGACTGACAACACCTCCCTCTGATAGCGAGGCTAAAAAGGCGAGATGAGACACTAATTGGTAAAGCAGTGAGGGTTTGATGTTGCAAAAAAAAAAAAAAAAAGAAAGGGTTAGAGTGTGAGGTGGATGAGTGTGCATGCATACACATGCGCAATGGGAGTATAAATGTGTGTCTCTTTTAATGTGTACGTCAGTGATTAATTAGCTCGGAGGGACTCCTGCCTGTTTGTCGCTCTGGGTTTCCCTGTTCGTTTGTACCAATGCATTAATAATGCCTGTCGTTGACAGAAACAAAGCAGGAACATTTTACATTCACAGCTTGCCACTTTCAATCCCTTACTTTTTTTTTTTTTTTTTTCCTCACCCTGAGAATCACACGGTCCCTTTAATACGATCATGATGATTGTCAATATATGCCTTTAACCAAAAGTCCTTCAGTTAATTACAGGGCTGGCATATAGAGACAGACAAAGTTTCACCCTCACCCCTATTTGGAGCTACCAATTAACCTAACAAGCATGTCGCTGGAGTGTGGGAGGAAGCCGGAGGGAACCCATGCATGCACAGGGGGTGAACATGCAAACTCCATAGAGAGCGGCTCAGTCCAACGAGGGAGTCGAAGCAAGAACCTTCCTTCTGTGCAGCTAACTGCTAAGCGCTAACCACTGCAACCCCCCCCCCCCATGCAGCTCGGAGAATCCAAGATTATAATCATGAAACTTAATTCAAATGTCACCAAGATTACCTGACTGGAAATATTGAATAAACCTAAGTTTCTCTCTGTATATTCAGCAAAAGCCCTCCAGCAATTTTAATCTTGCTTAATGTCAGTGTGTCCCTAATGAAAGTACTGTGATCTTATTTTAAAACAAAAAAAATGGAGACTTTAACAGAGTGCAACAACTCCATTCTCCAAGCCCAGAGGCAAGCACGGCAGTCCAGTCTAAGGGAGACATTTGAAAAAGGTCGTAAAATATCAAAACTGCAAAAAGATAATCAGGTGAATTGTTTATGTCACAGCACTTGATGAGACGAGGAGGCACTGTGATATTTGCAAAATTCTAACAGCATGATTAAAGGGCCTTTTTTTATGTGTGACCTTTGTCAAGTATGCATTATGCAGCTTTAATGACCTTATTTTTGCAACACTGAAACTTCGAGCATCAGTTATGAGGTGATTTATGTATGGAAGCTAATGGTATCGAGTAAGTAAAAGTAACAGTTATGGGAGCATCTGAAATGCTAAGCTGCCTTTTAACGCACATTCATTCCCGACTAAGTGCAACTAAGTTACCTGCATCTCCGGCACGAGCGCCATGGCAACACATGGGGCCTGACACAGAAGTCTAAAAGGTAACTCCTGTCCCCCCCCCCCCCCCCACACACACACACACACACACACACACACACAGTGAAAAAGGTGTCATTTTGTGTTCTGTGTACCGGTGAGCATGTGCTAGCAATCAACATATAGACAGATTCCAGAGTAAAGAGAAAGGCATGATTTAAGTAGGCGGCGGCAGTGTTTTTCAAAGATGCGCTCCTAGAATAGCCGTGGAGTGAGCGGAGAGACTGGATGATAAAACCAGATCAGCGTACTGTACTGTGATATCATGTACGTATGTGTGCGATTGGTGGGATGAATAATCTTTTAATAAACATTTCTTTTTTTGTTGCTTTAGCCTGCTTCTGTCTGAACTTGTTTTACTCACACACAATGTTATGAGAGTAAAGTTTTCGTGCCATCTGACTGCCAATGAACCACACTTTTTAAGTAATAACATCTAGAGAGATTTTTAAGATCCGTGTCAGTAACACAAAACAACACTGCTGTAGTGATGTATGGCGTTTGGTGCCTTTTGCCAAAAAAAATTTGGGCCCAGCTGATTCCAGATTCCCATGAATCATCATGCCTTATGCAGTAGGCCAAGAAACTGCCTTTATAGAAGCAGTGTGTGGTGACAATGACAACATTTATATCACTGGTAGAATTATTAGCACAATGAAGGGCGGTCAAGCTACTCTCAAGTTTTCCCTGAGGGGTGCTGACACACTGATAAGTACATTTTTGTTATTGTCTGTACTTAACCTCGAATGCAATTCATTATAAGGAGCTATGAAGGACTCCGGTAGCTTAGCTAAATCTGGCAGGCAGCCATTGGGATGCTTCTGGTTTAGGAGTTTTTTATTAAAAGGCAGCCATGTTGTTGCATTCCTTTTGTTAGTGGAAAAGCTGGAGTGCAATAAGAAGAGTGCAAGCAATAACAAAGGTAAACAGTGAGCATTATTATTAATAGTTCAGCTATTCTGCTATGCTATTAAGTAGTACAACGGGCTCTGCAGGACACTGGTTGCTTTGGGGTGATGGAGAAGAAAGTTGTGCAGGAGGACAAGCAGCTACAGAGTCAGTTGTTGTTTAATCCCACAGAAGGAAAGGCCACAAAGTAATCAGACCCCAGATCTGTGGTTGAAGCTACAATCGGTCCAGTTCAGAGCGGAGAGAAAGAGAGGAGGGCTTTCACACAACAAGAGTGAAGAGAGAGAGAGAGCGAGAGAGAGAGAGAGAGAGAGGGAGAGAGAGCGAGGGGAGGAGGAATTAAAGGGCCGCACTCTCCCTGATGATGCACACGAACAGGACGAGTGAATGAATGAGATTGTGATGTTGTTGCACATTCCCTCTGCCCCACATGCTCACTTGTTTCCCCTCTTTCTTCTCCTTCTCTCCCTCCTCTCTCCTTTCCTTCTTCTTTTGTTTTGTTTAAAATTTAACAAGGTCTGGAACAGTGGAGGGCTAAAGCGGGCATCCGGGGTGTTTTGGCTCAGCTTCATGTCACATGCAGGGGCCATGTGAACACAGTGGCACTGAGAGAGAGAGAGAGAGAGAGAGAGAGAGAGAGAGAGAGAGAGAGAGAGGGGGGGGGGGGGGGGGGGGGGGGGGGGGGGTGATGGGGTACTGGATCGGGAGAGTAGTGAGAGAGAGAGAGAGAGAGAGAGAGAGAACTAAAGAGGGGAAGTCTTTAAACCAGAGGGACATGGAAGCAGTGAGGGTTAGGAAGAACTGGGTGGCATTAGAAACGACTGTGTTTATGAGAAGGACACCACAAGGGAAACAGGAAGTAGTGAAAGGGATAAGCATGGGTGAGATAAAACAGAAGTGCAAAGGACAAGGACATGGGTCGAGAAAGTCAAAAAGTAACTTCCTGGTGAGGCAGGTGACAGCTCTACTTTTTTTGTTCCAGGGAATGGGCGATTATCAAACTGCACAGCTAACAGCACGAGACAAACAAATTGGCCATGTTAATGATTGAGAGTGGCCGCACATGCAGGGATGTCTCTCTGGACTGAAAAGTGTCCCTTTAGTTTCACTAAGCTCAGCTTTTACGGGCCTTACAATCTAAACTGGCGTTTGACCTAACGACTTGTCGAGCGATTTCAAAGTCACAGACATTTTTCCTCAAAAAAACCCAAAAAAAACCCAGAATAACATCATGAGCCCCCGTGATCTCTGTCGTTCGTTTAAGGTGGTCATCAGATATGAGTTATACATGTGTTATATATTACAAACTAAAACAATATCAGTAATATTCTGTTAAAGCAAGAACTACTACATAAAGAAGCACATCATTTTTTGTGACTCCTGCCTAGCTATTGAAAATAATTTATTATTACAAATACCTACAATTGCCTGAGAGCTCAATGCTCCGCAGCTGGAGAAAGCACCTTCAAATAGACTCAACACAACGGAATGCTAAAAACATTTATATCAATTTAACTTTTTTGTAGCGCTTGAAAACGAACTACGGATACACAACCATACAGCAAATATCCAAAACACCAAAAAGTAGAGCTTTCAGGAGGCATTAAAAGTGCTGGACACAGCAGGGATGACCTTGTTGTTGACATATGAATATTTTTGTTGAGTTTAACTAGGAAATCATCAGGCCTGTATTTCATCTCTCTTTTAAATGAGTTTCAAGGGTAATAAAATAAACAAGAACACTGTAACCAAAAACATGCATGAAGTTTCTCAGCTGAGGGCGTGCACAGACTCGTCTGCAGGGGGGAACGCTGAATTGAAGAAAGCTTTCTATTTCAAAAGGCGAATTTTAATACAACAGGTAATCTTACACCTATGGCTTTGGAATGAGAGAGTAGATTAGGCTTTTGCTTTGCCAGGTCATCCAAAGTGCGTGCAGCAGTTTCTTTTTGCGCAGAGTAAAGCTGTAGCAGAAGTCAGGACACGGTAACACAGAGGTGATTCCAATACTTTTATCATTCACAAACTGTGGCAACAACAAGCAAGTCCAGGCCATATGCTGAACTTTTGAATGACCCCTGGCTCTGTTTAGTTTTGTGTTTTTGAAGTGTGTTTATTTGTACTTTACTTCCTTTGTCTATATTTGCAGTCCGTTAGTCGTGCTTACACTTAAAACTATGAGCAAATAGTTGTGTTTTCGCACATCCAGCATAAATAGTACAACATTTGAGGGAAGCGTGACAACATTTCCGCTCTGTTTTTGGTCCCCATCACATCCTGAGGGAAATGTCCATCTCATTAGCGTCTAAATGTTCACCAAGCTAGTTGCTAATTATTATACATGCAGTGTGAAGCTGGGAATAAGCATAAAGAGGGCTTTAAAACCATTTATTCACCTGCTCACACAAATGCTACTACAGTAGTGAGAGTGGCTTTAAAGAGCACCTAAAAAGAATGCTGTGCTGTGGATATGTACCTGCAGGATCAAAGTCTGGTACCTCTGAGGTTGAGGCTGTGTTCTCTTTCTAAGCTTTACTGGGAAAACACACAATCGACCATAAGGAAGTATCACTCTTGTGCTTCAGCACTTTTTGCAAGAGATGAACTTTAAACTAGGTCATCTCATATCAACAACTCGGCCTCTTTCTAATAGAGCAGAGTCCATAGAAACCAGCTCGGCTCCACCCAAAACAACTCACCTAATCTCGTTCTGACCAGATGACACAAACAAAGATTTGGGGACATGTTCGGTGACCCTCTAAAGTCATTTGCCACGATACTATTGGCAGAACAATTACACTGCTTCACCTTATGTTTGTCGGTGCAGATAGGTGCTTCAGTAAGAATCTAAATGTCCAACAAAACAGCGGCCCCACAACCTTAATAAACCAGTCCTCTTGTAATTACTCAATGCCTTATAAAGAAAATAAAATGCTTAGAATTTGAAATCTCGTGCACAATGTGAAATTCTCTCTCTAGAGACTCTGGCTTTGTAAAACAAATCAGTTTAAGCACCACTGGAGCGCTGGTATTTAAAAACCTCCCATCCAGGAATTGACACAGTTCTGTCCCGTACACTGGCAGGCCGTGAGTTCCCTAATCGGAATTTTTTGGGCCTCTTTAATGCTGAGAGTTGCAGATGTTGCCTGGTATTAGGCTATGCTGCTGCTGATCAAAGCTGCGGAGAGTGAGCCCCTAGTGGCCTGACTCTAATCCCCCCCCCCCCCCACCTCGCATGCATGTGGTCTGAACAAAAAAGGGAGTGCCTCCTCGCTTGGGGACAGTCAGCCTTCTTCATGACCCTTCAGAAGGGGGGAACCTTTTCACATCCTTTGCCTGTGAGCACCACAGACTCCTACCCTTCCGAGGTTTCTGAGGTCCTGTCGGCAGGGGCAGTTTGACAGGCAGCCGAGGGCTCGCCTGCTCCCAAGAGGCAAGAAAATCACTGCCCTTCCCTGCCCCCATTTCCAGATTACCCATCTGAGAATAGGCCTGCAGGCAGACAGGAGTGACATAGCAGCGTGGAATTGTTCAGCCTAGATTTAGCTGCTTACCGGAAAGCGATGAGAATTTCTACTGCATGCCGCTCTGTTTCTTTTTTTCTTATTTCCACAGGGAGCAGGGGCTAAACACAACTGTTCAAGTGTACACACGCGCAGAGATGACAAGAGAGAAAGAGTGCTTTTAAGTGTGCTACAGCTGCAGAAATACTAACCAGAACTGCCTTTTATTAATCATTTTTACAGAGAATTAGGGGGACGGTCATTTATTTTTGGAGTGAAAAGCAATAGGCTTGGGAGAGATAAAGAGACATGAAAAGATAAATGGAAACTGTCAGATGGTGTGAGGGAGGAGGAGATGCGAGGAGAGATAGCAATCGGAGAGGGAGGGGGATCGATCATGAGAGAAATTGAGAGAGGGAGGAAGATTCCGCGCAAGAGGAGAGGTGGGTGGGAAGATGTCAGGCAAGAAGGCAATCTATATTAGACAGAAAACAGTTCCCCTGGCTTTAACTGTTACAAGCCGACACCGCCATCCACTCCTCTCGATGTCTGCATCAGTAGACACACGTGTGAATCCTCCTCCGGAGATATGCACATTCCAGCTCCTCGCTGATGCTGTGCGGCCACATTTCATTTACGACCACTTGTTCACGTGCGGCTTGCACATGAAGAGACATGAAATACATGATCTACTCTTTGATCGCTCACTTTTGTCTCCACTGCACATAAACACCAGGGAATGCATACAAAACCTCACCGACACATGCATATTAGATTTGAGCTCTGGAACGTGTGAAATCTGATTACACAATTACATAATGACTCAGCAATAGGCCATTAAAAGGACCATTAGCTGTCAGGCCGTGACACGGATGTGAGAATGGGTGAGGCAGCCTCACTTCGGCAAAGTCCTGCAAGGTGTGTCAGCATTGATGGGGATGCTGCGGTGTGGGTAAGCTAATCCATGTTTTGAAGATTTAACTACAACTGACACGTGAGTATTGCAATTCATAAATCCCCGGTGACTGGTGGAACATTATTTGAATAGCAAAATTCATTCAAACTAACCCACAGCGAGGGATGCTGGTGTTTTCACCAGGATAACCAATGAGCCATCCTGAAAACCCAAAAAACAAAACAATGACAAAATCAGTGCAGACTGTTCTCCTTCTGCCTCTGAAAATGTTTTCATAGAGATGCGCAAGTGTGGGAGCAATCTGGCATGTTGACTGTACGCGGCTAGAGCGACGTGGCACAGACAAGACGAGAGAGTGAGTGAGCGGTTCTCTGCTTAATAGCTGCCACGGCCTGCTGGAGAAAGCTAGGAGCTTCATTAAGCCTTTAAACCCTGCAGAGTCCTTTAAGTCATCACGTCAGCAGCCGCTGCCTCCTCAGAGAGGGCCCGAGGTTACAGTGGAAGGATACAGTTCTGCATCGAGATTCCTCTGAGCTTTTAGAGCAATTGAACTATCACTGTCTCCTTAAAATGTTAACATCCAGTGCCTGCATGGAATACAGACATGATGTCAGGAGAGGCCAAACCTCCTCCATGATGACTGCTTTCTTTTAACTGTTTCTAATATTGACTAAAACAGTTATACAACAATTATAACAATTGCAGGCCATAATAAGCTCATTCATTTATGATGCCATTAAACAGTAACGGTTGTGTTTATTTCATAATTTTTGAAGAATGACGCTGTAGACTTAAACGAGGTGATGACAAGGTTTTAGCCTTAGAAATGTAAAATAGGCCCTACAGAAAAAATATGTTGTAAATAAGCACCTCAATGTAAGTATAAGACTAAAAATAATTTGGGAAAATAATAAGTATAAAATACACTAAAAAGATGCACTTAATGCTAATGCTTAAGTATATTCCTACTATTGCAATATTTGTGATTTTTTTGTTGTTGACTTTTTTACACTGATAAAGAATTTTCACACTTTTCTCTTGCTCCGTAACATTCCATTTGATATTGTTTTCCACATGAACAAACCTCCTTCAGAGTTCACCTTGCTGGCAGATGCCGAAAAAGGAACATGAAAATTGCCTGAAAATTGGGTGCAACTTGTTGAAACTGTTATGGGCCCCGACTTTCCTTCACAGGAGTTTGAGCTATAAACCTGCAAGGAGCTGAAAGGAACTAATAGCCTGATAAGAGTCTGGGTCAGTATATGCGCAAGTAGTCATTAATTTTCCTCATAAAGCGGGCCGCATTTTTAACACCGCTCTAGATTTACAAGAATCTGCTTTTAAAAAGCACAACATTTCAACTTTAATAGGTCGAGATCACTGAATGCAGTGGGTATTGCTGAAGTGCATGGAAGAGAGTGTTAGTGAAGCTGAGTAGGCTAATGAATCTAAATTATTTAGTGTGCTGCTTTGGTTTGGTTAAGAACTCTGGGTCCTCAGCCTCCAGGGAAAACCCTTTGCCTGTGGGTGTTAGTATGCCATTTCCTTTTTGTTTGCAACAAACGCAAACTCACACACTCCAACATGTGTGTCAAGGCCAAGAGCAATCCTAACAGGGGCAGCTTCATTACTTAGGGATGAGGATCTCCTGTCATAAGTGACACTGATCTCGACCCTGTTCTTAGGCAATTATATCATTGCTCTGACTCCTGTGTAAAATTAGAAAGAAACTGCTAAACCAAACTGTCTACTTTGTGTACTTTTATTTAAAGCTGAGGCATTTTGGGCCTCTCAGCAGCAGAATGTGCATGTATTGATTATATGAGTCTGTGCATGCTTTTTTTTTTACTCTTTTCCTTTCTACTCAAACTCTAATAAAGCTGCCTCTGCACTACAAGAGGCTCCTGTGTGGGCAGCTATGAAAGGATCACTCGTCAGCTTGCCAAAGAGGACAGCGGCCCTTTGATCTAGGCAGCCTTCTGTACATGTGTATGTGTGTGTGTGTGTGTGTGTGTGTGTGTGTGTGTGTGTGTGTGTGTGTGTGTGTGTGTGTGTGTGTGTGTGTGTGTGTGTGTGTGTGTGTGTGTGTGTGTGTGTCTAGTGGGGCAAAGTGAGTTTCTCATCTGGCCTCTGCAGAGTCTGTGCACTCAAAAGCATGACCTGAACTTTTCAAAGTCAAACCAGCCTCTGCATTGTCCAAAAGGATCGGGGGAGACACACCATGGCAACTCCTGGACTTAGCTGCCTCTTCCCATCATCCTCCTGCTTCCATAATCATGCTCAGTGCTGAGCACCTCATCTGTCGCTCATATTAAAAATACAGCACGGTTTGGAGGGTGCTCATACGTACAATCTTGACCCACAGTCAAATCTAACATGGCAATACAAACTTTAGATACTGGACTTTCTGTATTAAAGACAGCTCTGCATGCACAGACATGCAGACAAAAAGGCCTTTAGTGTGACTGAGGTCTACAGTTGTGGCAGCTGCGCCTGAGAGTCAGCCAGCAAGTCAGCTGAGACATTTCCCTATCTCTACTATCTGCTCAGGACCACCATTCACAGACAGCTCAACATGTGTCAGCATGGTGTGTCCCTCCCCCCCCCCCAATACCTCCCCTGACCCCTTGCTCTGCTTCCTCCTTGGCATATGTGCCTGACATTCTAGACGAGCCGGCATACATTCCTCACATGCTTCCATCGTGTAAGGAAACGGGGGAAGAGCCGGCCAGACATGTCACAAGAGCATGAGCGCTGCTTTGTCTTTACAGTGAATGCTTCTGTGTGATTGTATGAAAGTGCTCTTCAGTGCCTTTCTCTGTCGGACTGAATGAGAATTAGGCCCTCTGTGCAGGCTAAGTGTTGAGTGGTGTTATTGGCTGTGTGACGGGAGGGAGGGAACTGGGTGGAGAGAGCGCTCAGGTGACCAATGTTAAGCTGTCTCACATGGGATGTGAAGGCGTCACCCTCTGAGAGGCTTCAGGGTAACTTTAGCAGTCTTTAGTGGCTGCTGGTCAAGCTCAGCTGACTGCACAGCCTCGCTCAGCTACATGAACATCCATCCGCATGAGCCCCAGTGTGCATGCTCGTACAGCCTGCCAAATGATGCTATCTGAATGAAATCATTCCACCTCAAGCGAGCCAGGATTCAAGAGCACAATAGGTCATGGAGCGCATGTGACTGTAAACGTGAGCCGGAGTACATGTGGCCATTTTCAGCTCGGTATTGAGTGACCTCTGGTTCAACAGCCTCTTAGGACAGGAAGCTGGAGAGTATTAGTGCCTCTCTAGTCTTGCTCAAACCCAACAAACAGTTTATCCTCAACTATCCTAAGCAGACACTCTGACCAGCCCCCTCCCTCTCCTCATCTCAATTCATTTCCCTCAGCTGCGACAGCAATAGCGTACTAGTGATGGAGGCAGTGGCGTGGTGAAGAAAAGGGCTTCCTGCGCTTTAGAGGAGCACGTTAACCCAACTTGGCAGGCATTTAGTTAGTGTGACAGTAGCCGTGCTAGATGCCAATAGGACAGGCACTGTGCAGCATCTCAATGACCAGAACTCACTGGGTCCACAGAGAGGGTTTATGGTCCTCCCAGCCATACTTCTCCCCCCCCCCCGCCCTACTCTCGATCCAACCACAAAGGCATTCAGCCTTTTCATTAGGATGATAATGGGGCAAAAGCCGGAAAAGGGCCCCCATGTCTGTGCACCATAAGTTGTGGAGATGTCTTTGTGACGATGTCATGCATGTCCATGGGAGCGTAGTGCGCTGCTGCGGTCCAACAAAGTCAGCCCAGGACAGAAGAAGCTGGAAATGAAAGGTCCCTGAGGCCAGGTAGATCTGGCAAAGCGGGAACCTTTCGACCATGACCTCACTCTGAACCAATCATGCCATTACACAGTTAAACCTGAACATGGTGAATCATCACTAGGAAACAAGGTTTAGGTTAACACACTACCTAAATTGTTGCTGCTGCTGTTGCTGCATGACCCAGCAAAGGTCATCCTCTGCACTTAGCGTTGCCTGACGTGTGCCGCAATAATATCAGTAACATCTTGACCTCATCTATTCAGTCCAACACAAAATTAAAACGCAGAAATCTGGGCTCATGCTGCTAACTGTTTGCAATGACCGGTGTTCAAATTCAGAAACCACCCACCTGCAAAAATGATATACTGTCTCAGCAAAAGAGGAAATAAATTGCTGCTTGGCTCTTATATTACAATGTCACAGCTCTGCATGAATGCACCTGCCTCATTTTGTGATACAGGTTGACAACCTGTAACAAACACTGCCAGCAATGAGACAAACAAAAAGTGGGCCTAAAACAAGTCAAAGAGTAAGTAGAAACCTCATCAGGTGAGAATGTGATCCTATCTGAATGCATCACTGAACTTACCTGCATAAAAACGTAACAAGGAGCCAATTTCTGTGTTGAGCCCTTCCTCTTGAACTCTCCACGGGTCCTTAAATCCAAGCTTAAATAGAAAGTCATTCTGAATCTGCAGAGGCCTATCATCTGGGCTAAGTCTCCTGACAGCCTCACCGTGCAGTTGAACATACAGCGTGGGGCTGGAGTCACAGAAATCTCCATTGTGATTGGTTATCAGCCCTGATTTTACAGCACTCTGGCCACAGTCCGGATCTTGGATGTCAGGTGAATTACCTGTAGAACAGGCTCTTGACAATGAGCCTGCGCTACTGCTGGGTGGCAAGTTGCCCAGACTGTGCGGGTTGAGTCTGTTATCTGGCCCCATATTGTTTGTCATGTTGTTTATATGCTCTATGTTGCAGTGCTTGTAGTTGGCAGTGACAGCAGTGATCCCATTTGTGTGATGTTGGGAGATGGGGTCCATGCTCGTGTTTGAGGCAGGACAGTCCAGCTCCAGTTCGTCTGAGGAGCTGCCATACATGTCGTGGCCCTCTGTGGCACTATCAAATGAGGGGCTGAGGATGGAGGCCTCCGTACCTAGGACCATGTCGTCGCTGAGGGAGTCCCTGTGCTCGCTGAGCCGGGCCCCAGAGCTCAGATCATCAAATGCACTGCTCTCCACATCCGAGCCAGAATTTAATCCATAGCTGTCCACGCCGTTCCTGTGCTCCGAGTCATCATCATTGGGGGTATCCATGTTAGAGTTAGAGTTTAAATCTGACAGAGAGCAGGTAATGTTGTCTTGTGACTCTGATTCAGGGCTGAAAAGTTTTCCACCAACGTCCTGTTGCTTTTGCCTCTCATCTGCATTCTCCATGAGCAGCAGCCTCAACCTGTCACTCGGATGGCCCCTTAAATCCGAAGATTCCAGGTGATTCAGGTGGTTGCATTTTATACTGGAGCCTTCATTCACTTTGCAGTGGTTATCGTTATATTCATACTTCACGTTGCAGTTGCCATTTTGGTCAGTCTTGGGGTTATCTTTACAAAAAATGCGCATCACGGAGCTCGACTTGCTGCAGAGTTTGCTGAGACGGAGCGCCACCTCGCCGGCTGTGGTGTCCATAGTGCAAAGAACCGGTCGGGGATATGAGGGCGTGAGTTTATCGTGGACGTGCACGGAGCCCCGGTGGAGGTCTGCTCGAACCCACTCGCGGTCTGCGGGCTGCAGCTGCATGCTCTGCCGGTGCTTGAGCAGAGTTTTCCGATCCAGACTCCGAGTGTGCAAAGACGCAGAGGACGGGGCCGAGTTCATCTTCGCGCTGCAGGCGGCGGTGACAGCCGAGGCGGCGGTGGCTGCAGCTGCGGCGGCGGAGAGATTCCTCTTCAAGCGCCTCCGTCTCAACAGGAGGGAGCTGGAGTTGCTGGACGAGCCCCGGCCATTAGACGCCGCGGTTCGGTTTGACGCACTTGAGCCCGTTGTCGAGGCGGAATGAGACAGGCTATTCCCGTTCTTTGCCTCGACGCGGGAGGGAGCCGAATGTCCACCGCCATCATCCTCTGGAGTCCCCCGGGCGACAGACAGTCCGCTGGGCTTCTTCATTAACTTGGTCGCGCCTCCATCCGACGCGCCATCAGCAGCAGCAGCAGCAGCAGCAGCAGCAGCCTGCACACTTTCCATCTCTGCCAATGAAAAGTCCCCCACACTAAATAAATAACGGTGCGCACTTGGTTACACCTACAACATCTACATTTAAAAGCCTGAATACGTGCCCACCGTGGTAAATGTCCGCCAAATGGGCGGTGTTGCCGACTTATCCCACTAGTAGTCATTCACTTCTTGCCTTCCTTTTCCCCGTCGGAGTCTCCTCCGCTGCTCCAGTGTATAAAAAAAAAAAAAAAAAACATTTTACCGATTCAGTTCAGAGGGAAGAGGCTCGTCGCGCGGGGACATATCAGGGCGGAGACGTGACTTGTGCGTCCCATTTAGAGCGAAACACAGTGCTGGAATATGAAATGAACGTCGGCCGACCTCCTACGCAAATACCGACTGTTATATATTCATGAGGAGGACACAAGATGGGGTCGCTAACAACAACGCGTTGCATCTCGGGAAGTGTATTCCGCCACTCAGCCTTCCGCTGTACCCACCGCTTGGGGAAGAAAATATGTCACGACTTCATTTCCCGTGTTGCGCCTTCTTCCGGTTCAGTCAAGTGAGGCGGTGAACAGATGAGAGGCGTAAACATAGCGCCTATAAATTGTTCGGTGTTGCCGCTTCTGAAGTGCGTTACCTCATTATGCTGTAGTGTTTCAAAATCTTTTGAACTGTGGGTTTCGTATAGTGAAGCAATGCTGGATCACACTCAGCCCGTCTAATAGTCAACTGTTGAATATAAGTGAAACTCTGGACGGTCCATAAATAAAGTTCAACTGTGGATTGCTCCCTTAATCTGTCTTCTCAAGAAACTTTTTGCTCTGGAAAATTAATCCTCTCTGTTGGTCTGTTTTTTTTTTTTTTTAAGACTAGTGGTGACTAGGCAAATAACTTCAGCACCATCTCATCAGGACGCCATTTCACAAGGCAGAATAGCCCGACTAAGTCCACATGCTTTTATTTTGTAGTATTTCTCGCCATCTAGTGGAGAGAACCTTGACTTTAACCAACAGTCTGCAGTCTGCAAGACCCATGTTATTGATCCAAGCCCACCAGTACGTCATCGGTACATGTTCCGCCCACACTTGTAATTTCTACAAGTTCTGCCCACTGCAATCTTCTGTGACCCTGCAAAGGCAGTGTGGCTTGGTTAACTTTAGTTCGCCATCTATTTTTATTGAGTTATTTTGACGAACAAAGTTAAGTAGCCTACATATGTCATTAACGTTACATTTATTTGGGGTTGATATAAAAAATAAAGGCCTTATGTCTTAACTTTTGTATTCAGTAAAATTATAAAGTTTATTTTCTTATTACAGCATAAAGAAATAGAAGTATGTTTTATCGTCTGAAAGACTAAATTAGAATATTAGAAGTAAAATTTACAAATGAATGTTGTTTAGTTTCATTTTGTCTAAACATGTAATTATAGCCTATTACAAAATTTTAAATGATCATAGCCCTCACATAGTCTAATACACAGGTATTTCAAATACATGTCCATGACTTTTCCAAATCTTTCTGGCTTAAATCATTTTCTGAGACATTAAACAAAGGCAACGCTTTTCATTTAAATTCACTCAACAAATGAACTAAGAACATTTTTATTTACGATATATGACTCAGAAAGTGCCTCCAGACATATTAAAGCTGTAGTATCCTCCAAGGCGTATAGAAGAAGCCCTGCAGCCCGTCTAAGCAGATGGTTGGATGGAGCTGAGAGTAAATAAGAAAAAAAACATTTTCATACTCAAAATTTCATCAAAAATACAAAAATTATGCAATCTAAGCGTGTAATAAACACAAATAATTTCAGTAAGATGACATAATTCTCTATGAATACTTACAGTAATTTGATTGTCATATATCATACTTATTTAAACTAACGCTTTTTACAAAGTGTACAACTTTTGCTATTGTAACAGTTGGTGGTTGAATAAAATAAATAGCCTATTGTTTAAATAAAATAAACATTGTTCGCTTTAAAAGAAAGTTTATCAACTCTGGTTGTGATATAATCCTGTGTTACTTGTATGAGTGACTTAAATGCTTATATTTAATAAAATACTAGTTGTCTAAGGAAAATATTTTTACTTGTCTGTGTGTCTTTCAAACGTTTGACCACAACTTCCGGGTTTTTTTGGCGGCAAAACCATCGTGGTTCTCTGCTGAGATTCGGACAGGTAGGCTACATGTTCCGCCCCTCTCTTGCAGCCCGCAGACAGACCCCTCTCACTTTATCCCTAACCTGTTTTGGACAACAACATGGTTTTGGAACATAGAACAAACATTGTAACGAGTTTATTTCTGACATATTGTGTGTTTCTTTTGTCTCTGGAAGGCTGCGTAGGCCTTGATAATGTTGCATGGACCTTTGTGACTGCCAGATGTGGTGCAAAATGTTTCAGATTTTACATCCAACATATTTTTCATTAAAAGTTCAAGTGTGTTAACTTAACTTGATCCCTTACCAGTGGTCTAGGCTAAATGTAAAAGGCTAGCTAATTTAACATAATGCTACTTGGACAAAATAGTCGACCTAAATAAGGTAAGCTGTAGGGTTGAGGTGTATCTCGATGTCTATTAGTGCATCCGTTTCACCAAATTCCAATAGAATTTGCTCCATAAATTGATTCTTTTGGTTACAACAAATAATGCTGAGTCAGGATATTAATTGGTAATTTGAGTGGCCTAAATAAGCTAATAGCCTATTGTTCTAATCTTTAAGGCATTTTTAAGGTTAATCTTTTGAGTTTTTTTTAACACAGTGATAACACACACCTTTAGTATTATACAGCCGAAGCCTTTAAACATCAGAATCAAATATATCCATAGGGCCAAGGGCACCTTGTCCCCCAATTTGGATTAATTGAATATTCCACTTCTAATTCTAGTAAGCAAAAGTTCCATCAACATACAAATGCATCAGTGTATCTTTTAGGACTGACTTGAAAACCTCAATCTTTATATGTTTATAGACAACATCCTGGTCATCTTATTACATTGAACCATGTGTTTTAGTGCTTCTTTTACTTTTTAAAATCACTTATTTTTTTACATCTTCATAAATGAGCAGATGAAAATGTGAGACTGATTTGCAGTGTCACACAGTTTACCCTTTAAGGCCCTATCTGTTCCTGTAATACAAGTGCAACGATACTATTGCATTCATTCTCTCAATATCTGAGCCTCATGTGTTTCACCTCCGCTTCCTGAAAAAGCTACCTTTAGGCCTTACAGGGAAATAAGTTAAATGGGAAATAAAGCACTGAATCATAGTATAAGCTTAACTTCACATTGGCCAAAAAACCTAACATTCATGTCTAAATGACAGAAACAGTAAATTAAGTAAAATTACAAGCCATGGATTGTGGAGATTCTTTTAAATAAAATATCATTCAAACAATGCACTGCATTCAGAAATGGAATTTAATTGGCATGATGTTTCCTGTACACGGTACTCTGTATTTCAAAAATGAAAAAAAAAAAAGAAAAAGAAATGAAAAAAGAAACACTTTCAAAATTCATTCAGCTGCTCCTCTAACATGAAAAAGGGAAAAAACGATTATTGCTGAATTCATGTTCCTTGATTCCAGCAAAAATGGGGAAACCTCATGCTCAGACCAGAGGCTCAGGTTTATGTCTCGGAGCTGAAATTAAAACTGGAGCAGATTTGTCTAAATGTATTACTATTACACTATTTTACTGCACATATAAATGGGACATTTCAGTTAGGTGGCATGATGCTGGAATCAGACAGAAATCTGGTTCTTACACAAAGAAACCTCATCTTTTTCAAAGTCTCCAGGATAGGATCACCCCATCAATTTCTGATTCAAATAAAGGATCAATCTGTGCATTGATTTTGAGGAGGTGCTCCAAACATAATCCAAAATATTTCACATAAAAACTATTAAGTGCACAAAAAAAGTACTATATTCTCATTTATCCGTAACAGATGGAGACTTAGAAAATAAAGGAAAGCTTGTTTTCAATGCAGACACATGTTGTAGTAGGAGGCCGACAGCCTTTCGCCTGTACTCCCTTTACTCATCTGACAAACATGAATTTCATATTGCAACTTTAAAAGTAAAACAGTAAAAAAATAATGAAAATATTCTGTGTACATAAAGCTTATGAGCATTGGAATACTGGTGTAGTATCAGTGATCAGGTGACAAGAGCTTTAAAGTGAAGAAAACAAAGTGGTCACAGTTCAGAAATCCAACATTATTTTACACCTATAGGCCCTGATCTTAAAACAGTGGCCACTGTAAAGCCAAACTCTTCTCAGTGCAAAGAATTTCTGCAAAAAAAAATAAAAAAATAAAAAATCCTGACCTCAGTGAATTCACCAAAAATCTGTACTTGTGTCAGAATTCATCATCAGGTTCAGTCATAATTTCTAGATTGAATCAGGTGTTGTCGAATGAGTCTGTAAGGTGTTAGAGAGGCAGATTATTTTGGTGGCTCAGTCAAGAAAAAGTCCTCATGGAAAGAAAAGACTATTCTAAAAGAAAATCAAAACCCTGAAGTGAGTCGTATAGTGTAAGCACAGTTAAAAAATGGTGGGAAGTACACCTGTAGTTTTCTCTACAAAAAACAGATATTGCTTGTTGAAAAGCTTATAATGTCACGAGTATAAAAGTAAAGTATAATACAATGCAGAGATCATTCAACGCAGCGCTGAAACACAATTAAATGTATTACATAACAACATGGTGAGCCAGCTCTTGGTCATTTGTTTAAAAACAAAAAAATCTCACAAACCGAAGAGCTAGAACATTTAAAATCATGAAACCAATTATAAATGATCAAAGCGGTTCTATCAAAAACTAAATCATAAAAAATGATCAGTGTTGCACAAACTGGAACCAGAATATCTCTGGCAGCTGCAATTTTTTTTTTTTTACATTAAAATGTATAAGATTGTGACTTTGTCAAGCATGATTCATCTTTGAAAGTAACTTTCTTCCTTATTATAAACAAAATGTACATTTGGAGAGAGCTCAAGACTCTCAAATTCACAGTTAAGCATTTAAGATGTCAACATTGTCGGTACAGTGAGAATTGCACATAATGAGGGAAGAGGAGAAGTCAGGACTACACAGAGTAATGATGAAGAGGGGACTCTAGGGGGTGCTATAGCCTAGGAAAAAGCAGAGGAAAACAATATTGCACGGTTTCTAATGTTAGACCCCATATTTGAAGCTGTATCCTAAGTCCCAGCAGGTGCAGTAGAGGCGGATCCTTTGCTGATATCAGTGAGCTAAGAACAGTCAACACTGCATCCAAGTGCAGATTCGGGCGAGAGGAGTCTGGAGTAACAGCATTATAAGGAAGAGGGGATAAAAACGTGTCCACTGAGACACGTCATCTGGTGTTAATGATGTGCCAACAGCTTTCCTCAGTAAATGTTGACAATGTCAATCAATTGCAAAAAACAAAAACTAACCCTACTGCTGTCTGACAGCCACAGAACTGAGCGCCCGCATTCAGAGCTCAGCAGAGAGGTTTGACGAGACAGTCGAGGGGCGATGTTCCAAAATAGGGGCATTGTGAATCAACTGGAGTCAGTATGTGCTACTTCCGTCGATGGAGTAGTGGGCGTCTGCGTCTTGTACCGACTAAGTTGTTTTGGGTCTTGGAAAAAAATAAAAGGCATTTCAGAAGACATGGCCTTATTGTAGAAACGGGCACCATTTTTTACTGTCCAGCACTTAAGGTTCTCAGTGGAGGAGCGGTGGGATCGGTCCGGCACTGCTCCAGACAGTGATGGTCTACTATGGTCTGTGAAACCTAAAAGATGGAACAGGAATAGAATCGTATCAGAAACATTTCATCGCATTTCATCATCTCGTCTAAAACTAGCTGCCAAAACCTGCAGCATGTGAATAGCTCCAGCTTTGTATGAACAGCAGAGTGTATCAAAGAGGAGTGATGTCATAACATTGTCTTTAAAACATTCAGTTTTTTTTTTTTATTATGGCCATCACAACTATTTTGGTTGACAGGCTGCTCTGGTGATTACTTCCATCACGTCAATTACAGGAAGCTACGGCCATTTTACCATCTGGTTCCATAAAATCAAACTACTTTTTGCAAACAGTGGAGCTTCTAAGATATCATTTATTTCTAGGCACTCTTTGGGGACCAACTGAAAACTGCTCCGCAACCCACTTTTGTGTCCCGACCCACCAATTTAAGAACCACGGGTCTTTGGTATGAACTGGCAACAGAGCGGCACGACTTCAAACTCCATGTTACCTGGTTAAATGGCGACTTGACTCGTGCACTTCCATCTCGTTGCTCTTGAAATCGTTGAGTTCCTTCCGTATGGCTGCCTGCAGAGAACAAACAAGAAGGAAATTTGAGAAAAATAGCTGCAGAGGCTTAGTACTCAGAAAAAAAAACACAGCCTCTAAGCTCTGACTCTACCGCCTTTTAGCATGCTTCATGCATCATTTACGCTTATCTGGAGGTCATGAATGATTCTGCTGAATTCTCTCGCGCTCTCTCTCTCTCTCTCTCTCTCTCTCTCTCTCTCTCTCCATCTAAGAGCATTACCAATAACACACAATCTGTTGCTCATCTAGTCGGGTAGTCGGCTTTTGGTTTTTAAACTGTAATGAAGTAAAGATGTGTGGATTTACATAGATTAAAAACACATAGAAAAAGCCATTGAAATAATGTTTGGACCAAAACAGTGTACTGTGCAGCGTATTTGTGTGTTAGAAGCAGCCAGTCTGCGGATTAAAGGCTCAAGATAATACACCCATTTTCAGTGTGAAATAGGACTACAAATCACAGAAAACACTGAGAATAAAACAAGCAGTGCTTTGAGTCGTTCAGCAGGGGACAGGTTGGTTTGATCTCTTCTAGGACACTTGACTTTGTGGCTGTTTTCTTTTATAAAGCAGAATTTATTTTTAACATGGATTAAGCCATATGGTGAAAAAATATAACTAAAATAAATATAATATAAATTACAGATTACTGGAGATGTTCTCCATTTTTTTAAGACGTTTAGTCATTATAAAATGATCTGCTGCATTACATGTTTAATTGAACCACTAATCACAGGCTACCATGCATTTTTATAGGCTGACACCTTGCAAACTGAAATGAGTCAGCATAGTAAACACTGAACAG
Organism: Labrus bergylta; assembly: GCF_963930695.1. NCBI lineage: Eukaryota > Metazoa > Chordata > Actinopteri > Labriformes > Labridae > Labrus > Labrus bergylta. The sequence goes on along the minus strand of NC_089198.1, from coordinate 22,837,076 downwards.
TCATTTGCTTTGTGCTGCTTCTCCACTGTTTTGCAGTTCAATGTAATGAGACAGATGTGCCACAATTACTCAGCTGAAGAGCTTCTGTTCTGTGGATAAAGAAAATATATATTTTTTAAGCCTTTAAATGTCATAGCAAGGATTAACCCACGTCCAGTATTAGCCGGGACTTCCCGTATTTTCAACTAATTTAGTTTGTTCCCTGCGGGACGCCCTCTGTCCCATATACTGTATTGTTGTTATTTCCTTTTAATCACTAGAGGACACGTTACTTATCCTAGATCAGATCTGACACAGGCAGTTGCCAATCATGCACTCATCATGTCCATCAAGTGACACCAGTCATCCAATCATATGCATATGCCCTCCTCATATGCATCAGGTATACCTACAGTATCAAAAGCACTAAATACAGCTGAATTAAGACTTCCAGCTACAACAAGCGATGGGAAGCAAATCATGGCTTTTGCCGGCAAGCGGCGACTCAACAAAAGCCTTCTCCACTTCATGTCGGGAATTTTTTTTATAGGCCAAGTAATGCTCCATCATGTCACCACAACACAAAGCTAATATACAGTGACTTTTTTGTCATTGTGCCTGTATTTGGTCCTATTTACAGTAAAAGAAAAGCGCCGCCATGAGGGCAAACAGAGACACACAACATTGCCTGCTGTCACTTGCATCAAGCTAATTGTTAGCATTTTAACAGAAGGTGGAAGCTCATCTTATATCAGACATTTTGATCCAACAGCATTGTTAAAAACCAATAGTTTGGAGAAAACAGGCAGTCCAGTGATTATTTAAATTACATGAATTCATTTTAATATACTCAAAAGATTCCATGGATGCATTTAATGGTTAACAAAACTTTTAATCTAACCATCTTTTTTTTTTTTTTTCTGGGACGGTCTTTGGAGCACAAAGTAAAGCTCCTTTCCATTCATGATGTCATACACATTCATGTTTGGGACCATGCCCAGTGAATCATGTCTGTGAGTAGTGAGTGCCTTTCCCAAAGGCCGAATGATTGCAGAGATATTGGAAGTTAGGATGAGTCAAAGTTCCATTAAATTAAAAAGTGTACTCTGTTGTTTTTAATAACCTTTCATCCCCTCAAGCATGTAATGCGTGTCAGCAGCACAGCCAGGTGATGTCATTTGTTTATGCCATTTAGAATGACTCAAGGGGGGCATCTCCAGCCTTGGGGGAAAATGTTCTGCGGCAGGAGAGCAAACAATATTCAAATCTGTTCACAACTGTAGAAGCAAGGAAAAAAATATATATTGGCAGAGTAGTTCTGCAGCGGAGGGGTCCTGAGGCTCTGCTCGTCCGATTACTCTCTTATGTAAGGGGGAGCTGTTGCATAATCAAAACGCTGAATCCCTGTGATTTCCACATGAGTGCTTCTCAGGTGTGTTCAGAACTCTGCATCATCAAAGCATAGGAAACAGCATCGCAGCTCTGGAAAACCAAGAACTCATTAAAAGTCAGAGGCTTGGGCCGCTGGGCAGTGAGCAGCAGGACGGCTCCAGGCTTTTTTTTTTTTTTTTTTTACTCACAAACAGGAAGCAAAACAGTTCAGGTGGAACTTGTTTTGACAAAGAGTCGGGAACACATCCTCCTATAGTTACTCTCCTGCTTCACAGGTTACGTCATATCAAATGCAGAAGGGGGAAGGGGATGGCTTTTGAAGGAATTTTGAAGCTGGCAAGGATGGCTTTTGAGATTATTAAAAGATTATTTCAATTTGACTGTTAGATTAGGGGAGTGATACTGGCCTTGTCAGCGGCTGTTAGCCGGGTCCAGGGCTTATCCGCCCGCCTGTCGTAGTCCTGGGCATCCGATACCTCCACGTAGTCACTGAACCGGATGAGAATCTTGGCCTGTCTCAGCTCTTCTACAGTTGGCCTCTGGCTGAGCTAAAATAGCAGAAGAAGGGAGGAAAAAAAAAGAGTTAGACAAGAGAAAAGTGGGCAAAGTATTACTAGTCACTGTCACGGTTAGCAGCTCGTCAGGATTTGCATATATTAAAGTCATTATAGATGGATTAGGAAACAAGACTTGCAGATCCAGTATATCTTTAGCAGGTGCATCAGAGTTCAATATCTCACTGCTGTGGCATTCAGGACATTTAATGAATCAGTGCTTCTATTGAATATGTAAGTTCTGGCAAAACCTCTGTGACAAAATGAAAAGACACTGCAGTATATGAATACCAGTGGTTATTTGTAGAAACAGTGACACCATCACAGAATGTGTCCATCAGAGAAAACTTTTTTTTTTTCTATCCAGCTAAATCTTCCCTTAACTTATCCTGATCAAAATTGTTAACAGAATCCCTAATAAGACAAGTGAAATGTGTCCATATGAAATTAAAACTGAGAGAATTTGGGGTTTCATACATCAGAGCAGGAAAACTTTCCAAACCAAGCGATTCTGATATACACTTGTACACTGTTTTTGCACATGTAATTGTGTATCTGTGTGTGTGTGTGTGTGTGTGTGTGTGTATTTGTTAGGAAAGGGATTTTGATAAAGTTACAAAATTGCAAATTGGTTACCTGCTGCGGACTGTTCCATGCTGGATATACATTTTGGAAAAGCTTTAAAGTGACTTTAGTGTACACAAAAAAGAAAAGACGTACACGTGCATTCCTTGCTGTGATATTTTTGTTGTTGTTTTGAGTAGCATGTCAGCAAGAGAGGAGAATGTGTTGTAATCTAAAAGGAAGTGTTAGGAACACGCTCAACACCTCCCCCATGGGGTCCAAGGATTTGGCAGCCAACTTGCTAAAGGGGCCAAGGGCAACAAGGACATCAGTGTACCCTGGGGCAGACCTGAGAACTACAATACAAAGGGCCTGTAACGTGCAAGATTCTCACTTCTCCACACACGAGTCACAGTCACAGTGTTTGTGCCCCCCCGCCCCCCCTCGACATTGTCAGAGATGGAGCATGGGTAAGCATGTTTGGTGCTAAAATTAGGACTCACCTTTCGTGTTAGCCTTCGCTTGATCTCCCTCTTTTCCTCCATCTCCTCTTGCTCATTGCGAGCTGCAGAGAATGAAAAGATGACTACATGCACATACAAACAGTGGACTGCATGTAAAATATTAAGACATTTCTGAAAGGGGGAAAAAAACAACTCATTTGCATCATATGGCTCATTAGATGTGCACTAAAACTGGATAAGTTTCTTAACGCCTAAAATAGTTTCCATCATTGGCTGTTTAATACTATTAGGAATGGGTATCAGGGGAAAAAAAGATCGCTTTGTTCTTTTCTTCAAGTTGTCCCAGGGCTTTTTTTTTTTCCATGTTTGCAATCAAGTGATTAACCTATTTAAGAATTTTACAAGTCTGAAATGCTGATTACTTTCGCTTACTTGCGTCTCCCCAAAAACTCATCCATGCATTGTTCAACACATTAAAAGTCATTTATTCCCCCCAGCACAGAGGAACACATGAAACACGAGTAAACAAGGTGCATATTGGGACAATGCTTCCTGTTAGCAAAAGGCTTCTGCACTCACACGGCATCTGTGATTGTGTGTAACATGTACTGTATCTGTAGTACTACTCGTATTTTTAGATTCCCGGCAGTATCTCTCTCCAGACAACAAGGCCCTGTTTGTTTTAACCTTGCTACTGTATGTACGTGTGAGTGATAGGGAAGACTTGAATAGTCACTCAAAATTCCTCAGACTTTGTTTTTTTTCTCCTCCTGTGCTCTGCCAATCACATAGGAGCCTCTAGGAGAGCAGGAACTTGTTGGTAAATCAGCCTTTGATGTGAGTGCTGCAAAGTCCCAGGCAACAGAACTGCTTCTCTCTGACACCGTCTGTGTTTGAGCTAAGAAAGCAGTCTCCCTGGACAGGACTCCTCTGGGAGGCCTGCTGCCTGCTTGCCGCAGATGAAAAAGCAGCCCAAGGAGGAATAAAAAAAAAAAGAAAAAAAAGAAAAGTGAGAGATGTATGCCACAAGCTTTCACAGAACTGGGCCTCTCAAATCACCACTGCTGCACTGTGTGAAGGTTGCATGCCAATATGGTCTTGCGCTTCTATGATGAACTCACTGGGCAATGTTTCTGGCTGTTTTTAAACTATGAAGTTTTTGTTTAATTGTTTACACACAAGTTACTTAAATGATGATGTTATATATTAAAGTTAAAGTCACTCACGTTTGAGGATGTTCCTCTGTTCCAGCTCCTCCGCTGTTGGTCTCTGACTCAAGCGCCTGGTAAGAAAAAAGCATAGGACTTGATCAATGATGGTTTTCATCTCTTCGGATCTGACAGCAATCTGGATCTGCTCAACCCTGTAACCTACTGTACACAGGATGAGATCTGTTTGCTGAGATTGGCCTTTCTAATCTCATCCTGTGTCCCCTCTTTCTTCCACTTGAGGGAAAAGTCAAGACACCAAATCTCAAAGTACAGCTCTCCGCCCCCCAGTATGGCCTGAGCATTATATCAGCATCATGCTGACAAGAGTGCAGCTGCTGTAAACAAACATGCACCGACTAGAAAACACACATCTACATGGACGCTTCCTTCTATGCAGTCTCTATACCGGCCAGCTTTTTAAAAAGCAGAACCTTCATTAAATTAGTGCATGTGCTGTGCAATATTAATACGAGAGAAACAAGTATAGTGTGGTTATATAAAGAGTTACACAATGTTTAATCAACTGGATAAAAACATAATCATTTCTAAGCTCCACTAATAGGTTGTTTGAGTCTTACAAATGTTAAAATGACTGTTTGCTATGTAAAATGTGTCCCTCATGATAAAAAAAAACTAAATCATTTGGTCGGATTCAAACCCACTGCGAGAAGGACTACAGTCCATGAGCCGCTCAACATAACAGTGAGGCCATCCCATGCTAAGTTAAAAATAAATGGAGGTGGTTTAAGGACTCTTAATATAATTCAAAAGAGAGCTTATATTTGTACATGGTTATGGTGAGTGGACTTGAGCTTGTGTAGCGCTTTTCTATTCTTCTGCTTTTTTTCACTGCAGGTCACACCTACCCATTCACACATTGATGGCAGAGGCTGCTACTGTATGTACAGTGTCCACAGAAATTACTAATCCCATTCTTACAAAGTCACACACTGAAGACGAAGCAGTGGGAGCAACTTGGGGTTAAGTGTCTTGCCCAAAGACACATTGGACATGCGTCTGCAGGAGCTGGGGATCAAACAAACAGCCTTCCAGATTTGAGACGAGCTACTCTACCACCTGATCCACAGCCGCCTCACGCCCTATAAAACTTTCACCCAACCCATGTCCCAGAAACATATCTCCATAGAAAAGATAAGTTCTAAATTATGCCTGCATAGACAACTGTTACTAGAACAATAATATATATCAATAATATCTCTAAGTTGTGTTAATAGCTTGTTTTGAAACTTAAAACTGGTTGGAGTAAAAAAAATCTATTTTTTTAGCTGCATCAACAAAATGTAAAATTGGGGGCAAATTTAAACTGAACTTTTTGTTGTTTCTTGTCCCTTTGAGAGGTATTTGTTGAACAGCAGTTATTAAATATGTAAGCTCCACTCTCTCGTTGCTGTTTTTGTGGTCTCTGCTGGTTTCCATGAAGCCTCACAATGAAAACAAGATTCCAGGAGTTCAAAACGCCCAGCCAAGACAAGTCTAGCACATGACTTCATTGTAAAACCATTACATGCTCGGATTAAGCAAACAACATACACTGTGTTCATCGTTTAGAGGATTCTAGGCAGATCTCTAAGCCATCTCCCCCTTTTTTTTTTTTTTTTAAATAGATTTTCATGCTAAGCTAGGCTACCTGTCCTGGCCTTAGATTCATATTTAACTGACAGTTATTAGAGCTCTATTTGTCATTTAAGTAACTCACAGCAAGAAGGAAAATCCCTCCTTGTCAGCAAATGTCAAATTTCTAGAGGCAGGAATTACATTTCAACATATTGAAGCGTGCAATCAAAAATAAAAAGCCAAAGATGGAAGTTTTAATTAACTTTCATGCTAATAATAAATCATATTACAATCGTTATATCTGTCAAAAAAAGCGAAAACAGGATTATAATTTTTTTGGGTCCAATCATGCAGCTCTATTTTGGGCAACATCCATCTGCTGATGAAGATCATGTGACATGATCAAAAGCTGTAGAAGAACCTCGGCGTATAAACTGAATCTCTGATGTTACGTTTTAAGAATACAGATAAAAAGGTTTACTAAATAGGTAGGTCGAGGTGTCCCGAAAAGACAATATCTTTATCAATTCTGACAATGAAGGCCACACGGCTCCTGGCATAAAATCATCAGATGACACTGTGCAAAGGACACTGTGACAGAGCTTTTTGGTGAGATGACAACTAAGCAGGCAGGCCTTCTGGGAACACGCGCTGTGTTCCAATCACAGTGGGGAATAGACGCTTGAGTGCCAAAATCTCTTGATAACACTGCATCCATTCTCCTGCAACCATATTTCCAACATCAACTTTCCAGGCCTTCATTGTTTTAAACGTATGCTTGTCAGCCCTGTCCTATATCATTACATCATTACATCCCCTTCATGCAGACAGGGAAGTCGTGTTCAAAGCACCGAGTAAACACAAAATTAGGCCTGCGATCAGTTGTGGGGGAAGAAAAAAACCATGATGTCATTTGATGTGCTCAGTAAGAATAGCTCACATTCATGTTGTGAACATATGTATACAAAGTCCTGTGAGTCCTGTTTGGATGCGCTGTACCGCCGTACAGTGCTTTGTGTGTGTATTCTGCTGGTATGAAGTGGCTTGCGTGGTTCTGCTGTGTGGAGGAGTTGGGTGGAGATAGCTTGGCACATGCATCACCGTGGTGATTCAGTCAGCGAGGGAGGAAGTCAGGCAGGAGGAAGAAAGAGTAGAGAGAGAGAGAGATACAGAGATGACAACAGAAGAGAAAAGAGAATGGCGAGAAGGGGGGGGGGGGGTGTGATGCATTGCTGAAATTAGGTCAGCTCCATTTTCAGCACCTCACTTTAACGAGATAAAGCGGTTCTCCTTATCGGATGTTGAGAAGGAAGAAATTAAAGGATATTAAAGTGATTTGAGAGAAAAAAAGTGTCCGATTTTGACTAAGCCGCCGTTCTATCATCCAGGAAAACAGGCCACCGCCGGCTCACAGTACGCAAGAGAAAACGCTCAGTTACGCTGAGAAAAAAAAGACGCTATGTTCCAGCAGCTATTGTTGAGTTGGCAATGGCAGCCATCAACCAGACTTTCTGAAAATATTTGGCCCATCAATTGTGCATGTGTGTAAATGTTTTCTGGTCTGTTTTTAGAAAAATGCATGTATGCGCCGTGCAACGTGTCTCACCTAGTGAGCTTGGTGCCTATCTGCTGCCTGGACTCCAGCCTCTCCTCATCAGTCTGCATGGGCAGGATGTTTTTCTCCTCCAGCTCTCTTTTGGATGGACGGTTACTCAGCTTGATGGCCAAAGAGTCTTTCCTCAGCACCTTCTGAGCCAGGGTACCTAAACACAAACATCATAATCAAACATTACAGGACAACAAGCCGGAGAAAAAAAAGTAGGCATCATTTACCCAAAACCTTTTTGGATGTTTTTTCTGCTTTTTCAACTGTAGTTTTTTTATTGAAATGTACTTATCATATCTTGAATTTAGACTGCACAATTAAAGATATGCATTTAAATAAAACTCAAAAGTGTGTTTGTTCATAATGAAGTGGACAATTTTCAATTCACTAGCATTTTTCAAACACTAAATCCTTAAACGCCCCCCTCCTCCCAGACTGCTACAACTATTAATATCTGCCTTACATCTATGACCATTACTATAAATAATAAAGTGAATCTTAGAGCAGCTCAACTTCAACTTATATAATTAACACAATCCTTTCTCCCTGTATCATCATTACAGTTAGTATTGTTAATATTAGACTGATCAGTAGATTATCGCACTTAGCAGTTACTGCGAATACTACACCTACTTTTACCATCATTACCAACATTGTAGCTATAAATCTTACTCATTGTTCTTTTTTTCGGTTTCTTGTTGCTCTGTTTTTCTCTATCCATCTCTCTCTTTCTTCTGCAGATTACTGTTCAACATGAGTCTGGTTCATCTTGAGGTTTCTGCCACACTGTAGCCAAATGCTGCTTACTGCTGTGGTCATGGTGGATTATTGTTGGTTCTTTGTAAATAATAGTCATTTAAAATATAATATATCAAAGAGTACGATTATTTGGGCTGCAGGTAGCCTAGTGGTTATGTCGTGAACCCCACGTACAGAGGCTATAGTGCTCGTTGCAGTGGCTGTGGGTTCAAATCCGACCTCTGCCCTTTGCTGCATGTCATCCCCCACTCTCTCCTCCAAACATTTCCTGTCTCTATTCAGCTGTCCTATCAAAATACGGCAAAAATGGCCCAATATATCTTTTTTATTCTAAAAAAAATAAAAAGAGTACAGCCTTTAGTGTCTCCTGACAAAATGTGTTATGAATTGGTGCAATAAATAAATAATAAAGATTGATTGATTTTGATAAGATTGAAATACCATTGTTGTAATTTAAATCAAGACATATTGACTAATATTAAATGTAATTTGAATACTTGGCACTGTTCTTTCAATGTTAACACATACACACAGATTTAAAAAACAATCTTCTCAATCAAGATCCCTGTGACTTTAAATATTACTCATACTTCTAAAGCTGCTTAAAATTATGAGGTGGCATATTGAACAATTCCATCACACATGGCCAATCACCACCTTAAAAAAAAAAAAACTTACATATGCTACCATCATGTAAAAAAAAAAAAAAAAAAAAAAAGGGACATAGAAAAGGACAGCTTTTCACACTTCAGCAGTTTTTGCCAAGCAGTGTCCAGTATAATGTTTCCATGGATGACAGCATGCTTCTGGATACACTTCTGTGAACTTCATTTTGGCCCAGTTTTGAAGGTCAAACCACATCCAAGTTCCAGGAGCCTCCGAGTTAAGCTAGCACTACTGTTTGTCTGTCGATCAGGATGAGTCAAGCGAATGTGTCATCATATCTGTAAACATGATCCTCAGCACCAAAACAGACAAAGACAGCTCTTCTGCCAGAGCACACTATTCTGTGTCTTAGGTTTTTAACGTCTTGCTACAGATAGATCTGGAGAATCCAAAGAAAGACAGATTACAGGTCTCTGTTTATACATTTAGAGATAAAAAGAGACAAAATCCATTGACTCAAAAATTAACCTTTGTCTTCACAACTCAAACCTCTACACTGACATTCATGTGTTCCGTAATTTTCATCTGCTTCATGCCTCTGTTTATTGGATCCTATTTAACTAATATGTAGAAAGATTGAAAAAGGGTCCGGGTGACAATTTATTCCTTAGTTACTTTTGGTTGTGACTTTTTAAGGCTAAAAATGCTAACGCTTTTTTTACATACCCATCATTCTAAAATGTTCATGGCGGTGTATGATGGCCATTTTCTCATACCGGTTCCTCTTTGTGAACTTAACACATGCTTCTAATTTTTAATTGTCAATAAATACACTTCATCTGAATGTGTGCAACCAGCTGCCCCTCACTTGTAAATATGGAGTCATCGTCTTCATCGTCGTCCTCGTCATCATCCACGTCGTCGTCCTCGTCCTTGTACATGCTGGGCAGATCTTCGTAGTCGGACTCGTTGGGCATGTTCTCCTTGTCGTCCTCATAGTCGATGATCACAGACGGCACTTCCCTTCGGTCCAATTGAATACAATGACCGCCACCGTGCAATGCAGAGCTGATGGAAGGAAAACGAGATGCATTCGGTCATTCTATCTGGGATAAATATATATGAATAATACAGAAAATCAAACAAATACAGTCTGACTCAAGTGTACATATTATACCTGCATCATGATAGAAAATTGTACGATGTGCAATGATTTTAATAGTTTCAATAGAAAAATCAAGTTAATCATGTTAGTGTTTTTAAACCACAAAAATGGCACCAATTAAACTGAGGTTAGATGAGAGTTAGCTGGATCTTGCTCTGAAAGCATCAACATGTTGCTGAAGCATGGACATTAAACATGGGCATCCATCAAACATTCACATTCTGAATGAGAGAAATGTTCTTCTTTAAAACATGTTTTTTTATTGCAATAAATCCAGGCTTTTGCAATGGGTTTATTGCAAAAGCTGATATTGTGATAATGATTCCATTCCAACTCATTGATCAGCCCTAAGCCATACCATTTGGCCTTGTTAAGAAGATGAGCCTGACCTCACCACAAACAGTGAAGGCAAAAATACAGTTTACATCGAAAAACCTCACATCCTAAGCTGAGCCTTACATCATCTTTTTTTTTCAAAAAGGATATATTGTGTATGACATGAAGTATTACCTCAATCCTCCAAAACCTTCTTAGTGCATATAACAGAAGTGATTTAAAACAATAAAGGGGCCTCTGGTACATAGTCTAATGATGGCTTAGTGGGATTTTAATCCAACTATAGAGGAAGAGGAGATATAAAACACCATCTGAATGAAACTGGAGTACACAGAGCCTGAATACACCGCAAGAAAAACATTTTTTGAAGTCCTACGCAATGCAATGCAACCCTCTGAACTACACAGAGGGAAAGAGTAACCGATTACACAACATGCATAATTCAAAACAAGGTGACAGAAATAAACTTCACTCTCAACAGACATTAAATGCAAACATTAACCAGTGAATTATATGACTGATTAATGGATCACAGTCTAGCTTGAGCTCCTTATGATGATAAGCTACTGTTATGTAACCATTTTCAAGCTTTCAGACTAATTGTGAGCAATGTCAGGGCCATTATTTCCTTATCCCTACCCAAATGGCTTTGGTGAAAAAGAGCTCAGAATGAAGGAGGTTACATAATGTCCAATCCACTATCCTGTCCCTTTTCTCCAAACATGAAGAAATACAGCTCTTGTAAAGAGCAGCTGGTCATGTTATGTCAGGCAAACTGCTGGAGGGACGCCTACTCCATGAGCCTGTGCCCACACATACACACAGTTACTTCAAAATTAGGCCATGTTACCCTGTGAGGCAGTGTGCTTATTTAGACCTGTACAACGGTGCAGCGTGGCAGGATGCGACCTCAATAAGAACGGGACATTTTTAAGTGTGACAAGTAGCTGAAAACACAAAACTAATAAACAGGCTGCACAAGGCTAATTATACTTTTTTGTCATTGATAACTCTGCTTAGTGCTGTTTTGGCAACAGCTTTTGCTCACAATTGATGAATTTGATGTTAATCGGTTAAGCTCAGGGAAATGAGAAAAAACAACACTTTACTGTCCGTTAACACGGAAATGTGACTTTCATAATTAATGTCCGTGGTGAGGAATTTAATTGACCATTTTCTCTGTTGTTCTTCTCAGGATGAGAAGCTCAACCCCCTTTAATTCCTACTTCAGTGTTAAAGGATGTAATTCATATAAAACATTTATCATCTAAAAATATACTGTATAGGCCTACTCTCAATGTCACTGATATTAGGGGGATACCCAAACTGATTCCTCCCTTCAATGGGTGGTTAAATAAAACGTTTAGGATATTTATCAAGTCATAATCTTGTGTTAAAAAAGTTAATAGTGAAAATCTGGATGGAAAATCAACTCATATTTTAAATAGATTTAAAAAAAACGTGCAAAACTGAAAACAGCTAAAATTAGCATTTAGTCAAGAGTACTAGATTGTATAAGGTTTAGCTTGTTAGTAGCTGAAAGCTAATATTACTCTGATGTGTTAAACAATATAAAAGGAAATGTGTACCGTCTAAGCTAAAGTTATGTTAGCTAGGAGTTTACTTCCAAGCTAATGTAATGTTTGCTAGCAAGTGGTTGTATGCGAGTGTTAGCTGTTGACTGACAGTAGCTAACAGGTTTCAAAATGTTTTGCCATAATATGAGCTGATGCCCCTCAAGACTTTTCATTTTTGAAATTGCTTATAATTGAAAAGCACTTCCATTTAAATGTTTAGATATTTAGCATTTATTCAGCTGAAAACTTGGAACAAGTAGTTTTACAAATTGTGTAAAGCACTTGATAAGCTCAAGTCCATTTACCATTTACAACAGCATAAGAGCGTCACACCTTGAGCATGACATCAAAGGAAAATGGCCGCCACGTAAATACAGTATTCCATTTGGATTATGCTAAAAATTTGATTTGTGATGTTTTTGAATACATGAAACATCAACACATTTTGCAGCGTTCAAATCAGTTTTGTCCAAATCCAACCAAGATATTATGTGGGATATAGAGACAGACAGACAATGAGAGGCTGATCTGTAATCCCTCCATGCCTTTACTGAAGGACAATCAGATTTAAAGACCTTAGGACTGATGGCTACTAACCTTTCAAACCTTTGCATTGAGAGCGCCAGGGTTTTATTGAGCTCCTCAATGATGCGGCTGGGAGCGTGCAAGCTGCCGTACTGTAGCTGGAGTGGGTGACCGTGGCTCTGGTGAAGACTGGATAAGCCAGCGAACTGAGATGGCAGCAAGTTGCCGTGGTGGAGGGACATTCTCTGAGAAGGGGCGCACTTTTCGGACAGAGCGCTTAGGGGATTTGGGGATGGAGAAGGGGAGGAGGAGTCCAGCCCCCCTTGAGGCATACAAATCATAACTTTCTTTGGGGGCAGAGGTGGAGAGTGCTTTCCCCCAGGCATACAGGGCAACTTCATTGGCTGGCAAGAATCTAGAGAGAGAAAAAAACAACAGTTTAATAGTGTGCAATGTTGCTTTCACTACACTTTGCTGGTGCAGACAGATAAACAGAGCTCATTGATAATCAGACATGGCTCAGACATCAGCAAACTGTGGTGGGAATTAGGCCAGGGTAATGCTACTTTCCTTCAAATGACAGATTGACAATGACAGAGAAGGCCAAGATGACCTACGTATCACCAGGGGGAATTAAATGAGACTATCATAATCCTGTACACATGTGTGTCAACTCAGGTACAGTTTAGATCAATAGCAGTTAAGATTAATTAAATAGACAAATACTTAGTGGGAGAATTTCACAATTTTGAAAGTCTGAGATAATAAAAAAAAAAAAAAGATTTGATTACAGCAGTAAGTACGAGCACTGACCTGTGCTATGGTTTGGGATCCTAGAGAAAGGCTTTGGAGGGAGGGCAGGGGGCTGTTTATGATACAGCGGAGGCTTGATGGGGGTATCCTGAAGGTCACCAGCGTAGGTGACAGTTTTCTTGCTGGGCAGGACCATAGAGGATTTAATATGGGGCTCCTGAGTGCAGACTCCGCCGTCCATGGAGGATCGGAACTCAATGGTTGCTAAACGGAAGAAAAATGACATTTTGACAGGAGTCTGGAATGTGTTTGACTGCATAAAAACAGAGACATTTCCAAAGAAGAGTGCAGAAACAAAGTTAAAAATGAACTCTGGATGTTACGTTACGAGACAATGGGAGGAGGGGATTCAGGAGCTGAGACTGGAAAACGACCCAGGAGCCTTTTATCAGCAAAAACCAGACCAAGGAAACAGTGTCAGCCATGAAGTCTGACAGAACTTTTGCTTTTTGAAATTATTTTACAGCGCTGAGCCTTTTGATGGTTTTCGCATGATCACATTTTAGGGCTGACAATTCACGACACTGCTGACATGTGTCTGACAAAGAATGCACTTGTATTGGGAGCAATAAAAAAAAAAAAAAATGAACGCTTACTACTGTGTGATTTGGAGAGGTTAAGTTAATCCCAATACTTTTCAACTCTCAGAGAGTTTTCAGTGACTCTTTTAAAGGACCTCCATGACAACAGAGCTTTCTTTGAATTCAACCACTGCATTTGCCGACGCTGCGTCCTTAAAGTCAACACTGCCAAGTGATTGGTTTGGCTCATTGGTGCCACACTAAATCCAGGTACACAGGGTGACCGTCAAAGATGTAGAGCAGTTAAAGCTGATTCAAATCCAGCCAACAGCCATCAATAACTGCAGAAGGTTTAACCATTATCGCAATCCAGCTAAAATATATTCCTACTTTGTCGCATTCTATTAATACATGATCCCTATTTGTATTTAACTTAATTTAGATGGTCAGACATTTGTGCTAGCTTTGACATCAACCAGAGAGTGTTTTCTTGTTTTGATCATGGTCCAAAGAGCTCAATCGGTGCACAACAATAAAATCCTCATTTGCCCTGTTCACATGTTGGCAAGAGTCAATGGACTTTTTCCAGTTTCACCAACTTTGTTTTTTGATGTCCCGAGGCATGGAGCACCCTGCTGTCAGACTGAAATACACTCTCCAGCTTTGAATCTCTGTGTCTGAGGCACATCAAATCAAGATCAAAGAGTTTACAAAAACCTTACCAAATTTCTATAATGAAAGATTATATCTCTCGATGCCCTGTGCCAAATCTGCAGAAGAGTGCACTTCACAGACTCCTGATTAATGAGGAGATGTATAACTAAAGACCTTCCAATTTAGAGCACCATGTCCACCCCTTTATGCAGATTCTACTTAAAAACGGAGACAGTTTCCAGCTCTGTTAAATCAGACCATGAATGAAGAACTAGCAGCTCACCTTTTTCAAAGATCTCTTTCAGCACCCCTCTCTTGATCAGCTCATCTCTGCTCTGTCGCATTGACATCTTCCTCTCCAACGCTGAGGGGAGAAAGGAGAATAATGTTCTAATGGATTTTCAGATAAATCAAATTAACCTTTCAATAAAAAAAAAAATAAAAAAATGGCAAATACATTTACCAAAAATATGTTGGTGAAACACACAAAACCATAAAGGATTGGAAAGATGGTATCTGAACAAAACGTCAAATAAAAGGCAGACATTGAGGAGTTTTCTTGTTGTACCAATCCAACAAATCCAATGAAAAGACAAACTAACACACGTATCTGCTTGTTTGTGCTCGTCTTTATGTTTGAATTCCATGTTTTTGTATACATGTATTTGCTCCAGTGAAGCACATCAAGTTACTCAAAACAAACTACAGTGCCCCTCTTCATTGTGACGAGGTAACATGTCACTAAATGCACACACATAGGGGGGAAAAAACGTTACCACCAAACTATTTATGTTTATTATTTTTACTGAATTACTCATCTATATCTAAAGACTAGAGTTGGTCTCGCTTTAGAAATCTTTATTTGTAATATATTGACATATATTGTGAACATTTACCAAATCAAAAAACAGAGTTCTGCACATTCCGCCTAGAGAGAAATCAGTTTTTCAACTTGTGATTTTGTTGTTTGGCAATCTGTGAAACTGTGACTTCTCGTCTGAACATCTGAAGCTAAAAAACTGGGTCTGGATTAAGACAAGAGATAAAAGATGGTGCAGATATTCCAACAACACTTCTCATAGTAATGCATTATGCACAGGGAAGCATGTCCCTTAGCTAATGCTTGCTTCTATTTATAGCTTTAAGAAGTCGAGGCACTTAGCATCTTCTATCAGCATGGTGAATGAAAAAAAAAATCATCAAGAGTACCTCCAAAATCAAACCCCTGCATAGGAACCAGCGAGGACTGTGAAATAAATATTAGCAATGATACTTGAGAACATGCCGCAGAAACAATCCCCGCGGGCTTCTGTAGCTCTTTTCTTAAGAAGGAAGATCACGGATTGTGCCATGTGTGCTTTTCAAACGACCCAGGAGTTTTGTCCCAACTCTATCAGAGGGCGCTGTTCTCAATGCTAATACATCCTCAGCGTGGATTCATTTAAATACTGACAGCTTGACCTCGATTTTCCTTGCCTTTGGTCAGAACACAGTGGATTTAAAATCCAACTGCTGAGAGTCTAAAATTAAAGAACACAAATGAGAGTGGTACAAATGTCAGACGGGGAGGCCTTTAGGGATGAAATTTGGATATTCAGTGCTTCAGTGTTATAAAATACAGCAGAGCAAGTTATCATCAAAGAGTACGCTTCATTATGACTTCCTTCAGGATCCCAGATGTTCAATATCACTTCATACTTCAGAGGTCTTTGAGGAGAGGCCTGTTTAAGATCAGCTCAAAGCCAATCAATCAGTTCAGTAGCGAAACATTCTGGGTGGGGGGGGGATGAATATGGGACCAAAATATCACCAGTGCGTCACACAAAAGAATCCTCTTCACTGAGGCCCTACAAAGCGGTACATTTAAGGGTGTGAAATGACAGGAAATGTTACCATGTGGTGCTACTTCAGATGCTAATGCTGTCAGCTCCATCAGAAGAAAAAAAAAATCCCCCCCAGAGGCAGCAGATGTATCTTTAGGTCAAGTGCATCGAGAGAGGCGTAAACAGACTCAAAGAGTTGACCCAAAATCCACTGAGAAGAGTTTAAAGTGAAGAAAAAGAAACCTTTTCTAAACTAGGAGTCTAATTAAACTGGGGCAAAATATAATTACAGAAATATATTGTTATCCTGACTTGTTTGATACAGTTATCTAAGCAATTCCCACCACTCTCTGTTTTTCACCCCAAAAAAGGCTGCTATGCTAAGCTATGCTATTATGAACTGCTTATTTTAAGCTTTAAGTCAATGCCAAATTGGTCCTTGTTGTAAGCATTCTGTTTATTTTTGGGTGAATACCAACTGTGACAAGAGCTTTATAATTTAATGTAAAGAGGACATATTATATATACCCCTTTTCCACAACAGTCTCCTGTGGTCTAAATGAAACATCTGTTCTGTGGTCAAAATATAACATGAATTTAATTACAAGGTCTATTAAGACAATCATTTCTGACATCTAAAACTTGTCTTGCATGGAGTCAACTTTAATTAGTCTCAAATGTTACTGTTATTCAAGTTTTAATTTTTTTTATATTGATTATTCTTTTCGTTAATACTCACACTGTTCACCAATGTTACACATCTGTATAATAATCAACTAAATGGGAAAACCCCTGAGCTAAAGAGCGGCGCTATGACGGCAATGTTGTAATAGGCTAAGTTCGGGGATTATACACTGCTGATTCATCTAAAATGAAATGTAATTACTCAAAGCTTTATGACATAATTCTGCAATGCCAAGGGATGTGTACAGCATGTGTACATTTTATGTAACACCATCAGCTCAAAGTCTTTGTAAGGATATGCCTTCAGAATTGGAAGATATTGATTGAAGCACAAAAAGAAGAAGGAGGAATTGTGAGATTTGATTTGAACAAAACGGTCAGCGATCTGAAGCCGCGCATCGTGACGGGAGTTAAAAAAAAAGTGGCTGTTCTGTTCTCGCAAAACACGACATAACGTTCAATATTTAATGAATACATTAATGGCGTGCGAGAAGGGGAATTTCATGTTCATTTCATCAGGAGGAGGACCCTCTGAGAGAAAGACAAAAAAAACAGAGTGTGGATCAAAAACTGCCACTCACACCACATATCTCACTTTGATCTTTAATAAGAGTAAAAATGATCAACTGATTTAAAAGAAGTGTGACTGACATGTGCATATGTATAGTGTTGAGAGACATTCGGTAAACATAGCCCTTGAATTACCAAAGAAACACAAAAACCCAATAAGCAAAAACTGTCCTCCAAGTAACCTTGCATATCAATCAAGCTCTATTTCGGACACTCAACCATTACCCAAGTGGTGTCCAATACTCCCCCCCCACCCACCCCCCCCCCACTCAATCTGCAGCAGGATGAGAAGATTATACACTCATCAGGGAGACTCTGCTGAGAGCATATTAAATGAAACTGGCATATCTGAGTGTAGCCTGTATTGATATGAGAACGCTACACTTAGTTTTTTTGAGAGAAAATATATTCCACTGCGCAGTGACCCAGATAGTCAGAACACATCCTACCAGTCCCGCGGCTCAGTAGCTCAAAGTGGAGGCTTTTACAGAGGCGATTCTCTTTGCCTGAGCCTCACGCACACACACACACACAAAAAACTGTCCAACTTTCATGGAATCTTTTATCAATGAAAAGCTGAGGCGTTCAGGCTCAAACATCAGAAGCTTGGATACAGCTAAATGAGTGACTGATAGACAGAAATAGTTGGCTTCGAATGTGACATTTGTTTTGTTTTTTTAGTCTGTCTTTTTGAGTAAAAGTTATGCTAATAAACACCAACAGTTGTGTGTCAGATGTCTGCCGTCCTTAAGGAAATCTAACTAATTGGATTGAAACAAAAATAACCCCCCCCCCCCCCCCCCCCCAAAAATAAAAATGACAGACAAACACATGAATGCTCTTTTGATGAATCTCTCTAGTGAGATGTCTGTGTGATACAAGCACGCTGGGCATGATAGGATGGCGTGATGATCAGACATCCAACAGTCAGAAACCTCCCCCTCCTTTCTCCCTTCCTGAGGTGAGGACAACAGACCCCCAGAGCTGGCCGTCCTCTGCTTTATATAACAACACATATGGAATCGTCTACTGTGCTCACTGTCCAATTATCTACCACGGCATCTGCACGCCCAGTGGCTGCTCGGCTCCCTACTGTCACAAGAAACATCATCAACAGTAAGACATCACAGACGACTGCAGAGACAACAAGACAGGAGAGGCCAAGACCATAGCAGAGCAGCAGGAAAGATGTCTATACAATTACAATCTAGTGTGTGTCTAATGACATGAATGTGAAGTGCTACCTTACAACACATTTCCCCCTGTATGTTTAAGCAACAGGTGTCAAATGACTCAGTACAACGCATTGTGTAGGGGGTGCCAGTAGCATAGTGGTTAGTGCGAACGCCCCATGTGCGGTGGCCATGGGGTTCAAATCCAACCTGTGGCCCCTTTCTCGCATGCCATTCACCTTCCTCTCTTTCCCTGATTTCTGACTCTATCCACTGTTCTGTCTCTCTTCTAAATGCATTAAAAGACCCAAAATAAATATTTAAACATTACAGCATTTTAATTATTGTATCAAGATTTCTTACATCTTAAAAAAAAAAAAAAAAAAAGGTCATCCCAACAAATAGGCTGTCATATTAGTGATTTAAAATCCAATGAGGGCAAATCAGGAAGTAAGAGCAATGCTCCCCTTTAAACGTACCAATCAAAATTGGGGCTTCAGGTCAAACGTTTTCTGGATGCGGTGAACAGAATTTTCGATTTAGCTATGTCTTCTTTTTTTTTTTAATTGCAAGAAGAACAAAATCCACTAGAGTGTGCATGTGTTTGTTGAGAGAGAGTCTTGGGTGGAAAGGGTTGAGAGAAAACAATGACCTACAAATACAGAGAAAAATAAAAAGGGAGGTAAGACTTATTGGAATAACTATGATTATCCTCACGATCATCACAATCATCATACTCATAACATGATATCAATGGCCATACTTAATTATAGTTTTGTGGTCACTGTAATGGTGTTATGGCAGGGAGCGTGTCGTCCAGCCCTCTGGCAACTAAACCAGGATTCTCAGGGGCCAAAAGAGAGATGGCACAAATTGCAATCACAAAAAAGACAAAAAGAAGTTTCTTCTTGGTAAAGGACTGATAATTAACAACTCAGGGACACATCTCTATGAAGAATCGGTTTCATTCTTTCAGTCACAAGATCGGCCTTTTTGTTTGATTTTCGTACGCACACCTCTGAAACCAGGCCTAGTGCTTGTTTAACCACTGAATTAAATACATTATCCTATACTTAGCAATGGGAGCACTTCAGCAGGAGAACTTGATATAAGAGAGCGCACACTAACCTCTAAAAAACCAACTTTACACAGATAATATGACGTGCAGACCTTCAGAAATGTGTTGTTTTTAACACTGAAATCTCATCCTGCTTTCTATTAACATTCAGACTTATCAGTTATTGAAAGATCTTTAAAGCCATGACAAATGTAAGAAAAGGATGTTCTGATAGCATGCAGTAGATTACTAAATCTATCACACAACAGCTCTTTCAAACATTAATAACAATATAGAAAAAAACAATCTTGTCACCGATGGCTTTCATTTCTATTTTTTTTTCATCAGGTCACATAAAGGCATTAGAATTCATTTCAGTGTATTTCATGACCAGTGAAACAATAGCTTTACTGGGCTGTGTGTGAACAAGACTGAAGAAATGTATGCTGAATTTAAAACTATTTAGCCCACTGAGCAAAAGAAAGATGAACATCAAACTTATATGATTGTGTAACCATCTTTAGATAAAATGAACTGTATGGATCCCAAACTGGGAAATTGTGGAAACTAAGGTAGTGACATGCTAACAGGGCTAACTTAAGAAGGCTACCTGCTGCATAATAACAGACACAGAACATTGGCCTTTGTTTGGAGTCAGGATTCCATGTTCAGAGGCTGCAGTCCTCGAAGCGGGCGGCCCATGGTTCAAATCCGATCTGCGGCTCATTTCCCGCATGTCATTCCCCACTCTCTGATCTCTACAAAATAAAAGGCACAAAAAGCCCAAAGAGAAATCTTTTTTTTTCTTGCTCATGTTAGGTTTACACCAAGTTAGAAGGGAAGTATCTGGCACATAAATTACACGTGCTTAATCTTAATCTGTTTCGTATACATTCATTTAATCGTTCTTTAAATCTCCATTTAAGTGGAATGATTTGACTACTACAGTTCAAACACCGCGAGCCATTTCCTGTCATTCTAAATCACTACATCGGCTCCTTCTTCTGACTGCCTGTGTTCCACCTCTTGCTGCACAAGTGCGGGCCACGCTCCCCCTTTGTTTTGGGGGCTTTAAAGTTGGCTTCACACTTCTCCCTGATATTGAAAGTGACAGTTTGTGTGCAGCAGCATTAGCATCAGAGAAACCTGCCTAAGCATAAGAGCTACTTGCAAGTTTGCACACCGCCTACAGCTTGAAACAATGCAAAACATTTTACTTAGAGGCCCATCAAAAAAAAAAGCTAGAAATTCTGGTAATAATCCACCGTCAAAAGAGGATTGAATAGAACAATAGTGGAAAAAATACTTTTTTTTTTTTTTTTTAGAGACAGCAGCGTTATGCATACAAAACAAGTGGATAACAAAAGCGATGAAGAGAGCTTTTTCATCAAACTCCACTGCGCATTAACACCATTGTAGCATGAAAAAAGGGCTTTTTGTTGTTCAGCTTTTGATTATTGTCCTTCAACACAACTGGGGAGGCTCTGTTATCACTGAATGTACCAGCAGACAGAAAACATTCCCATAGCTGCTTCAAACTCTCATTTTAAATACATTAAAACATTGGAAAAAATCGAATACTTAAAGCTTAAAAATCTGTCGTCGCTTGTGTGAAGAAAAATAAAATTCTATAAATACTCTGGTCTAGGAACAATAAAAGTCAGAGCTTTGCTTAAGGCTTATATAAACCTAAAATTCAAATACATGTTTTATGCTTGTGAAAGTGATGGAGACAACAAGACATCGCACTAAAGCAAGATAGACACTTGAAAGAGCGCCGAGGCAGTCGCAGAGGCTTGATCAAAGCAGGAAAAGACTGATTCATTCAGCAACTTCACACCTGGAAAATGCTAATTTATTAACATCCTGTCCTGCTCAGACCGGATTCAGGTCCCCGTGCGATTGCTCATCTTCTCTTTTAAGGAAGATTTTTTTTTTATTCTCTCCTCCAAACCCACAAGACGCAGTCTTGACAAAGTGTCTCCTCCTGTCCAACAGGCTGACAGAACAATTCAGGATGTGTCAGCCAAGCAAAAATAAATACAGCCGCATCTGAAGAGAGCGTGTCCTTCACTCGCCCCTGACAACACTGTGCTGCGAGATCAAAGCAGCTCCAAAAGAGAGACCTCAAAACATGAAACTCCAACGCTTTTGTTGAATCAATTTGCTGCATTTACAATCACCCCGGAGACTGAAACTTCTTACATTTTTCTTTCCTTTTGCAAAAGGAGGTACACTGGAATTCTCCCCACAAGAACACAGGGTGTAAAATAATAGAAACCTTTTTTTGTTTATGATCCAAAAGTGCACCTTCATGTGTTTTATGTGACTGAATTAACACACTGTAGAATCACCAAAAAGAAATGTCACATACCAGCAGAGGTCTGCTTGAACTTCTCACTCTTCTTCTTCCTCCATTTCCAGGGCTTGAGGAGGCGCCCCAGAGTGGCAAACTTGCTGCGGCGGCGAATGGGTGGAGTGTGGGTGCCAGAGATCAAAGACTCGGAGCGCATGGCGGCCAGCCTCTCTACTTCCTCAGCTGTTTGGAGGAAGACAAAAAAAAACACACACACAGGGTCTAGTTTAGGTGAGGATGCAGAGGAGGTGATATTTGTGGTAATCATGCAGGACAGCTAGCAGAGAGTGCAGCAGACATTTCTGCTTACAAAGAGCCAAGCAGCAGGAAACCTGTGCCAAGTGGCCTTCTGAATCCCCTCGTAACTGGATGAGGTGTGGAGAGGATAAACAAACCTGCATGTATCAGACAGCATCACGCACGGAGTCTAAACAGTTCGAGGCTGCATCACTGAGCGCTCGGCGTTAGCGTTGCCAAAAACACACCAAACAGACTGATAATAAGCACCTCATTAAGGGGAAAATCTTTCTACTCCTCATCAAATATTCACAAGGCCTGGCCCTTTCCACTGTCACGTACTGTTCAACATCAAAAGCAACCGATGCTCAGCAATTTAGTCGAACACAAACAAATAATGAAATAAAACGAGTGTGTGTTATGTTTGAAAGATGCTGCAATCAACGGCTACAAACAGCTCCAATTACAAGAAAACAAGACACCAGGGTTAACACAAACTGGGATTACATAACAATATCCCCCAGCTCCAACCCCACATCTCGGATTCTAACTGAATAACCAGCTTTTGAACTGATCTTATATTACTAAACTAGCAACTGGACGCAAAAAAATCTGAAGCAAATAAAACAACGTAACATGTCCTGCCTCATTCATTCAGTCGAAACTTGAATTCATTTCACAACAGGACACATAAAAATGTCCTGCTCTTCTGACTTCAATGCAGCTTCTCACTTCCTTTCATTTTTATAATGTATAAAACATCTGCTTGCATAAACCTTACTAGCATCATTATTAGCACTTGCAACAAAAGCAAAGTTTGAAAGACTTGAACTGATGCTACTGAACTGATGTTTTTTCACAATAAATGAACACAGGAATATTAAGAGACAATAAAGTCGTCTTTTTCTGTATTGTAAACAAAGACACGTGCCTCGACTCAGTCAATTCTTTTCAGCACAAGAGGGGATCTTAACGATGTTTCACAATAATTTCAAGATTATCCTTCCTAGGTAGCCGTTCAATTCCCTTCATTTTTTTTGCAAAGACCCTATACTTGCTTACTTTTATTTTTGTTGCACTTGTTTTATTTGTTTCATTTACACATCAGCAACAGTTACAATGTCTCACAATGCATGACTTGGACTGATCATACGTTTAAAGTGAAAGTCTGCACTCTGTAGGCTGCCGTCCACTTCCCTTCATCTCCATTCTGTTATAAAAATAGACACAAGACTTGCTTGCCTATTTTTGACACACGTATACATCATCATTTGCACATGCAATGACAGCATAGTCACGCATTGGAAGTGTTTAAGAAAAAAAAAGATGTATCCCCTATAGAAGCAAAAAATAACTAACTCATGTTTCTCCAAAATGATTGTAAGGGGGTAACAAATATTTTTGATCTGCTACAAAGTAAAAAAACAACAACTTTAAAATCCTTAAGGTACAAGCATACAATACCTACTGGAAAAAGGAGCACAATCAAAAAAAAAAAAAAAAGCCACACTTTTCCTGGGTGGATGTGCAACAACATACCAGAGTGTCAATACATGTGGTGACCTCTAACACTGCGTGTCCTGTCAGTTGTCAGTGTCACCACATTGCATCACATCATCATCATCATTAGCAGTGATATGCTGACAGGGAATGTGCCGGTAGTTTGTCTTGCGATAATTACATCACATTCAGGCTTGTTTGCCAACACTGACATATCAGTTTGCAGACCAGTCGTCTCCCCGGGGTAATGGGGTCTGCCATGATAAATAATGTGACAGTAATGCAGTGGAAAGCAGTCCCACATGGACCATCACTTCAGCGCTCTGTCGCCCCAGAGCCAACCATCTTAGCAATCCTGACACCACGGTGCTCTATAAATAGCTCCAGAGTCAATGCTAATCGAATCAGGTAAGAGATTCAAATGACTTCATTAGAGCTACAGAAGCTGGATGTAGACAGGAAGTGAGTAACGCCGAGGAGACGAGTAACAACCAGCTCTAAACTGTGTGATTTAATGATGCGCAACACCAAAATAAAAAATGGTTTGCTACAAATCCACAACATATTATTTAGACACATGTCGTTTTTTTTTGTGCGAGTGTGTGTGGTTGTCTTTGTTGCCATAATGGACCCAGCTCTTCTACAACCTTTTTACTGAACCACTTGAAGAAGAAAACACAGGATGTGAATGTCTTCAGTTTAAATGAAAACGACACATTTAATTACAATCTTGGCAAAAAAATAAATAAATTCTAGCAGAGAAGAAACAAGCTGCAAATCTGCAAAGTAAGAGTGGGGAAGGAAAATCCTCTCCCGAATATCTTAAAGAGAGTGATTTAAATATGGTGGTGTTTTCAAGGCAGGTGAGCAGAGCCAGGCAGGCGCACACACACACACACACACACATTTCTATTCCGTCTTGCATTTTGGTGTTGCATGCCAATAACCTACATGATCCACTCTGTAACACAAAACACACTGGTGTTGCTGGTTTTTAATTAAAAACACTTGTTTGCATACCAAGATGGCTGAGTGATGATGTAATGACACTGAACTAGGAAAGGGGCTTTGTGCAAAATGCTTGCACCCTTTTCTGCCATTTTATTCACACACACACACACACACACACAAAAAAAGACTTAAATCATAAGAAATAAACCTGGCTTACGTTGCGTTATATTTGTAATGAAAACCAACAAGAAGGAATTGAAGTCAGAGCCAAACCTAGAGAGAAGTTCTGATCCAGTCAGCGGCAGTTTCCACAACAGCAACAATGAATCACTGGTGTTTAAAGGTGAACGCTGAGCTACTTTTAATACAGAACATCAGCACACATGCAGACACAAGAAGGAGTCACAAAGCACATTGACTAAAAGGAACGACTGGTGGGGTTACATGAGCAAACATGCATGGACATCTCAAAAGACAATGAGGATTGGATCCTGGATGCTATCCTACCGCAGGGGCTACTACATGGGCGATAAACCCCCCCCACCCCCCACCCCCGCAGGGATCGAGCTCCCACACTCACCGTCTTGCGTCTCGTTCCCGCGGCTGCAATTGCTGCAAATGTGCTTTATCTCTTTCCCGATGTGACAGTGGATCGTAAAGGGCATGTTGTTGTTGTTGTTGTGGTGGTGGTGCGGATGCTGGCCGTGCCCTTTCTTGTTGCTCAGAGACATGATTTTGACCAGGCTGAACGCCTTTTTCTTCGGTTTCTCCACCGCCACGGCCGTGTTTCCTCGGCAGCCCGTGGAGAACCAGGTGCCGTGCATGATGGTGGGCGCGGGGTCCACGGCGGGGTAATTGCTCGTCTTGTACATTTGGTGCGCGGAAAGAAAAAAAATGGAGCAAGAGCTTCAGCAGCAGCAGCAGCAGCAGCAGTGCGCGGCGTTACGACGGTGTGGGGTTTAAATTAAAGGGACGAGCAATCAATTGAGTCCTACCTGACCCACATAAGCAGCTTCCATCGCGCCGAAACCAGCGATGTCCTCCCCCCCCCCCCAAACACACACCTTCACCTGAGATCCCGATATTTGCGCACAAGAGTCCTCCTGCTGCTGCCAGATCCAAGTGAGCTAATAATAAAACAGAGGATGATGAGTAGTGAATGGCTGTGAGTACCTCTCCCTCCCAAAGCTGTGGACTGCAGTCGGTTGTAGCTAATCCACGATTAGTGGAGCTAAGCAGTGGGCGCCTCTGATTGGCTGCTCTGTGCGCTCCTCTAATAGGCCAGTGTGCAAGGACGGAGGAAAAATTGCTCGTCTTATGAAAGGATTCAAATAACTCTTTTTTTTTTTTTAAGCCGGTTACATTATATGACCCCCTTCTGTAGGGAGACAAAAAAAAACTGAGGTTAACTAAGGTTAAAATAGAAATTGGTAATAAATATAAGCCTACAGAAAAGGGTAGTATTTACAAAAACAGAAAAATGATGATGTGCTTTTGTCTAAGTAACACGTTTTGTCTAGTAAAGGGACTTAAATGAGAAATAATCTTATCTCATTGAATAACACTCTCTAATCTGTGAACCACTTTACACATTATCTATTTGCATCTTAACCACCTTCTGCTTCTTGTTAGGTCTTATTAGCATTCTTATCGCTTCATTTTTTCTATGTCGTATACAACTCTGGTTACATATTTATTTCCCGTTTGTATTATTGTTCTCCATTGCACTATTATCACTTAACTCACTCAATATGTGTCTACTTGCATACAGCTCTGTTTACATTTGTCTCTCGCTGTTAGTCCTATCAATGCCCACTTGTATCTTTAGTCTACTTTATTTATTTTGAATGGAATATAGTATTTAAAGTCTCGTTTTTTTTGTCTACATTGCACTGTCCTGTTACTTATTTTTGTCTTTTGTGCTACTGCTCTTCATGCCTTTGCACTGCCCTGAGGGACAAATACAGCTTTTTGAATTGAATTAATTTAAATAAAAAAGGTATAGGCAACAGTTAAAATTGAGATAAATTAGTGATGGCCTGTCCAAAAAAGGGGTCAAATATTGGTCAATATGTAGTTAAGCTGGTTCACTGAGGCAGGTCATTCTAGACGCTGACTTGAGCCAAAACTGAGTGAAGTTATTATTTAATAAAAGCAACAATGTGTGTTACCATGTTAGTGATACATGTGCTCATTTTGGTTAAATGGTTGAACTATTTAATTATAAAAAAGTGTGTGTGTGGTTAGGGGAGGGCATATGAGAAATATGCTTTTGTGTGACATATGAGACATGTAGGAATCATTTGCAGGTTGAAAACAATGACCTGATGCAGGTCACATGCACACTATGAATACCATGCAATTTCCACAAATGACGTCACTGCACTGATGCTAAAGAAGATGAGGTCAAATACTGAGTGAGATTTTAAAAAAGATAACTTGTCATGCAAGAGACAACAGAAGCAGAAGCAAACATAACATTTGTCTAATCTGGGCATGAAAAAGACAAGAGCCCAGAGAAATAGAATCAAAGGAAAGAAGCACAGCAAAGGGACGTAAATCAGCGATCAGAGAATACTGAATACTTCAAATAAAAAAGAGAGAGAGAGCTCAGCCTAAAGTGAAATGAAAACATTAAATATTCTTCTTCTTTACATCACAAAATCCACATAGCCACTTGCTTGATCCCTGCAGTCACTGAGCACATTTTGGGGATAATTGATAACATTAATAGCCGGTAAATGAGGCGTTAATCATGGAAAAAGATAACTGACTCCTGGGCTTTCCAATCACATGTTTCCTCCCAAGCAGTGGACAGTTGTGGGCTGGGGGGGGGGGGGGGGGTCTAACTTTGATACTTCAATGAGCTGGAGCTTATTCCAGTGACATCAAAGCCCTCTCCAAAATGAGGGACAGAAGCACTTGATTTACTCCCACCACGGTGCAATGCAGCAGGCAGCTGCCCTCATGTTGCCTCTTTTTAGTGCAAAGCTTCACTCTTTTGCATTCGAATATGATGAAGTTCAAAAAACATGCCAGAACATGCTCTGTTACAAACCTCCATATTTTGACTCCCATCATCGCACATTATTCGACCTAAAGGACTTTAATTATCCTAACATGATCTTAAATTAAAGGAACTTGCTGTAAAGTCTAAATTCTGAATTGACTCCAGAGTGTGTTGACTTATATGGGCCTACATACATGTTTAAGCTTGACACCACTGTTGCTTCACTTTTCTTTTGAATATTTCTTGCAGGAATCAGATAAAGCTAAAAGGCAGGTCGTTTGTAGAGGGAAAGAAACAACAGTCGCATGTGGCAACTTGGTTATGTAACTGCAGTTACAGGCAGTTCTGATCAGTGCACGGTGTATCACTTTAGTTAATATGTGAGGGAGGGCAGAATATGCATTACTTAATTGGACAGATAATATGGCCTTTAGAGACTTAAAGTGGCCATTTTGACACGAGAAACAGGTGTAAGAGTACCAATCTAACACTCAGGAGCCAACCTTCAATCATCCAACATTCAAACTAAAGATTATATATTTGGTTCTAAATATAGGTCCTCAGTTTTCAGTTCCATTGGACTTTATTAAAATTGTACTCAGATTTAAAGTTTTTTTTTTTTTTTTTTACTTTTACAACAACAAGAATCCATTACTTAAGGTCAGATCTGGTCGGATGCAATTGGCACACCTTTCGACCAAAAAAATCATTAGCTGCCTCACGCTTCCTGCCTTAAAGAAAATAAACATTTGATTAGATGTAATCGAATGGCTAATGTTTTGTTTGTTTGGGAGTTCATTTAAAGGATTTTCTTGGTTGAACTTTGACTAATTCAGCACACAATCCTCGGATTAGTGCTGGCCTCCAAAAGTCTACGTTCATGTGGTTGTCAGCGTAACCTGACACATGTTACAAACTGTCATAAATAAACTTAAACTCACACTGTAAGCTCACCCAAAGCTGCTAAGAAGCATTTTGCCAATCCTCCATGAGTGACTCACATCTGATGGATGTTAGCTCATAGTGTTGTTGCCATGAGCCTCAGTAAATGTTATTTTTCCATGTACCACTAAGAGCTAACATTTATTTGAATACATATCAAGTAAAGAAACATTTTGTGGCACTTTGGCTCCTAAGAGAGTTGACAGTGTTGTTACTTGGATGTTTGGGATTGTGGTTTAGACTGGTTTCAAATCTTGAGATTTCAGACTGAGCAGCCTGTCACTACAAATCGGCTGTTTCCATTCTCCCCGTATCTCTCTGTCTCTTCCCATCTGTCATCCTCTCTCTGAATATTATCTGTCGTTTCTCCCTCATACTTACACACATGCACACTACCACATTTTCTTACACTACCACATTTCCTTACACTACCATCTTTTTCTTGACACTATCTAAATGAGAATTAATTAGATGGTAAAAGTGCAGCGCCTCTCCTTTCCCGCTTTTCATATGGGGCGTGGGGAAAATGTGACTGATAGTTACGCAATTATAATCTGTAAGGAGAGGGATTCTTTACAAGTCTTTTTTTTTATGCGGTTCTTGGCTCCACCTTCAGCGTTAAGCTCAATCTTCCTCATGACGGGCAGCAGTGTAATGTGACGGGATTACATAAAAGGTCTCAGACTGCAACACTTCAGAAGAGAAAGGGTAATGTATTCACTTTAAAAAGACATCACACACGGACTCAGCGAAAGAAAAATGTCAGTCCGAGATAGAGATGTATCCACTTGCTTTTATAAACTGTTTTTGCACATGGACAACTTTCCCTCTTGACATTAATAGTCACTGTGAATATAATTCTGCTCAGCCACTAAAGCCAACAGAGATGTTCATAGAGTACTGTCACTCACCCTCAGGATTGTGGAAAGGTGCTTATGACTACAGCATCAGAAAACTGTAAACAGATGACTGCTCGCTTTTCTTCTCTGTTATAATTCATTCGTGCCTGTCTTTTCATGTTCTCCACTGTCTGTCTTTCACCGCCTCAATATGTTGCTGAATATTATGACAAGTGTCCAATGCCAATGTAACCGACAGTAACAAAGCACATGGTATGTTGTGTGATCCAAGGCACAGTCAATGAAACCTCACAATCTGTCTAAGTCTTCTGGGTTCCTAAAAATAACCCCATCCTTCTCCAATCTGGTCAGATGACCTCATGTGTTTCAAAAAGATAACATAATAGATCAACTTTGTTTTCATGTGGCATTTTTGTCATAAGCCATTGAGCATCTCTCATATTGCTTCTATGAATTTCCTTCAAACTCGCTTATTGCAATATTTTGTAATTCAAGTAATAATTCAGTTTTAGAGTCTGTGATATCTGAACACATTCAACCAAACTACATTTGAATTTCCCTCGAGATCAATAAAGTATCTATCCATCTATATTTGAGAATATTAATATTAATAAACAAAATTGTTTTATTAGAAGAAAAAAAAAATCAATATACCAAGATTGAATTAAATCAATGCTTCTATCTCAAGGATTCTAAATAGGGTTTTTATAGAATAAACTGAAATATTTGACTTAATGCAGGAGGCTACCAATTTCAGAGTCCACATCACGTCAGCCCTTCAATGTTTATCCCGTGTTAAATGTTGCCATCTAGTGGATTAATATGGTGACTACTCACTTTATAGCAAGCTACAGAAATAAGCCAAGAGAATAAATTATATGTCGGCCCCTGCTCGTTCATTGTCATTTATCACAAATGTAAAGTATATTATCATCCTGTACTTTCCACATGCCAGGCGTAATATTTTATTCAGAGAACTGCATAACTAGTTGCTCGTGAGTTTCTCTGGCTTGCACGCTTGAACGTAATGACGCCATGAGAACATTTTCCAAGGAGAAGCCCGATACGTCAGACTTGACTTCCATATTCCCAGAGCCAGACGATTGTTGTTGCGGCGATGTTAGCTTAAATGTCCATAACCACAAAATGAGCAAGACACTGACAGACAATGGTGAGTGTTTGAATCTCAAAACAACATAACAGGCTGCTTTCAGTCCGCATTTCTTCCACGGGTGGTCAAAAAAAAAAGATAGCGTTTGAAAAGCGATGTTTTGGGGTAACTTTTACTCGCTGCGGGATATTCTATCACTGCAATTCAGGTGCCGTATATTTTACAGTCAAGCGAACCTTGCAGTTTAACTCTTAACATCTTTGTCCTCAGGTGTCCCTCCCCTCTCCTCTTTCCGCCTCATCGTCCCTCCTCTGCAGCTTGTGTCTGCAGCTCTGTTGGAGATAGTGAAGCAGGGAGCTGTGATGTATTTCGGTCTGCTGGCAGAGTTCATCACCTCAGTGTTGGAAACAGCCCCTGAGCTGCTCACTGACACAGAGAGAGTCCAACTAGTGATTGGTCTTCGTGCAAAGGTACGAACATCTTACCTGTCTAAATTGTTCTGTACCAACTACTGGAGGAAACAATTTACAATGGAACAGAAGTTTTAACCTATGTACTTCTCCATTTCATTTAAAAGGAAATATGTTTTTTCTTCCACTAAAATTAGACAACACCTACAGTGATATGTTATCGTTTACAATGGAGATAATAAACACATTTTACCTACTGTGACTAGACATTTCATACAACCAGCAAGCGTATATACTCTCTGTGATCTTTGTAGTTAAGTGCCTTACACCAATATTGTTGCATTTACCATTAAATTGGAAATTCAGGAAAATTAAATTCCCAATTTAATGTAAGTGATTAGGGGCTTTGTTCAGGGTGCGTTAAAGTAACTGCTGGACCCTGTAACCTCTCAGCCTGTCCTGAGTCTTATTCTTCCCCCTACAATGTAGAAAAAACAGTTGATGAGGGGGCCTACAGCCACTGTTTTTTCAGTTTGTTTGTTTTTTTAACCTTTATTTAAGGAAAGAAACTCATTGAGATTAAAAATCTATTTTCCATATACAGTATACAGTACAACTGTTTTGACTGGTTTTGTTTGTTTTTAGATGTTTGGCATTGTTCTCTTCACAAGAAAATTATTAAAACGTCATTAGCTTTCTTTCTTTTACACCACTTTTTAATCTTCAGTTTTTCTTTATTTTACCTGTGATGTGATGTCGTCGTCACGTCTTTATTTTAATATTATTGTCATCAGCTTGTTGACTTTTCTCCTGTTTTTAATTTTCTCTAATTATATTGCATCACGGTCTTAACTGCTGTTGTATCTTTTCTGATTACTTGTATTTGCAGTTCCTTCATTTGCTTTGTTTGTCAAAGCACTTTGTAAACATCTGGTTTTAAAGGTGCTATATAAATGAAGTTATTATTCATATTATTGTTAGGCTTCACTGAATGGTTCCTTCTCTTTATTTGCCAACAGGCGGTGCTACAGTTGTGCTGCAATGATACATTTGCCAACCAGCAGGCCTTTCAGCTTCATTTGAGCTACATTACAAACCAGGATAAAGAGGTCAGTGCTCATGTTGCATCTCAATCACTCTTGAAAATCACTTGATAACCCCGGTGATGCATTGGCTCTGACTACCCATCTGTCGAAACTGTTTGGATGTGGGGAGGGGGCGGGCATTAAGGGCCCTGTGATAGAGTGGGTAGTATCAATGTTGTCACTACCTGGTTAGCTTACATACACAGAGCAAGTGTATAGTGGTTTATTTGAAATCAATTAATTTGTATTTACATGGGCTTTTGTTTGTTTGTTTTCTTAAGACTTTCAATCCTGAGGTCAAAGCTTCAGTTACAAACTTCATCAGGCTTGTTCACACTCTGGTAGAAGGTCAATGCCAGAAGGATGACTTCTACCAGGTGAGTGGGCTTGTGCTGTGTCCTTTGCTTATTTCTGTGAGAAATATCTTTCTGGAATATATAATAAATCTGGAGTAAGTGCTGCTGTCCAGGTTGTTCATTTTATTCCTATTGACCTGAACATCTCTTTAAATGTAACACTTAAGATATCATGTACATTCCATTGGTCTTAAAGTAAGTTTTGAAAATGTAATCATTACTTTTCTCTTTTCTCTTTAGAACATCTTCCCAACACTGTTTGGTCCTCAATATGACTCAGCTCTACAGGCTCTAATGAAGAAATTCCTCTTCAACCTCCAGGAGCTGCTGCCTGTTCCTAATTTTGAACAAGTATGTACCCGACAAATTAAGGGACCATTAAAACTAATTTTAAAAAACAACTTAAATGTTTAAGACAAGAGTTTCAGTTTTCTCAGCCTCACCTAATTCAGAAGCAAAATGTTTGTAAGTAATCACAGAAAAGTCCTATACAGTATATCATGTACAACATGCAGTGGGTGTTTGTGTCTCTGTCGTCATTTACTTGTTAGATAATCATAACAATATTGAAGCATATTTTTGTGGTAACTGGAAAGGTAAAAATATTTTCGATCACCTGTACTCTCCTGGTTTTTTCTGTTTGGAAGATGATGAAAGGCACTCTGGGGCAGGTAGAAAAGCTTGTTCTGTTACATAAGCACCAAAAGCAGGTTGAGGGAGGCTGTTAAATGAACGAGGATGATAAGAGTTGATGAATCTTAAAATGCATGAATGGTGTTTGTGATTATATCTGAAATTGATTCATCACTTCTGCGTCTTTTAAAGACTTCCCTTTGGCTTAGTCTTTCCCCTTCCATCTTGAAAGAGTGTGTGGACCTCACCAACCAGCTGAAGCCACTTAGAACACTTATTCAGCATCACAAACACCATGGGCACGAAGTTCCACCAGGTAGTACCAACAGGAGTTTAATGCATTCTTAACTTTCTTAAAGCTACAGTCGCTGAAAATAATTTGCATTTTGCTGGTCCTTTTTCTTCTAGCAGCTTCTTCCTTTGGGGATGATTGCATCCTTTCCAGCCTGTCATATCAACTACCAA
The DNA here is from genome assembly GCF_963930695.1 of Labrus bergylta. Classification (NCBI taxonomy): domain Eukaryota; kingdom Metazoa; phylum Chordata; class Actinopteri; order Labriformes; family Labridae; genus Labrus; species Labrus bergylta. The sequence goes on along the minus strand of NC_089198.1, from coordinate 22,803,553 downwards.
ACGTGAACATCGACAAAGGCGATGCAGTCGTCAAAACTGAATCCACATTTGATCCAGAAGATTTGCAGGCAGATAACCAATTGAGCAGCGAGTCAAAACAAGATGAGGTGTTATATTCCGAATTTGTGAAGAATGAGGAAGAACATGATGAGTGGTGTGCCAACGATTTAACTGAAGACCAGGGAGCATCTGTTGAAGTAATCCTACCATCCTTTGATGAAAACGAGTCAAGTGATGATAACCAAATGGACAAAAAATGTCTTCAATATTTGAAATCCGGACGATTTACGTCTACAAAAAAATTCAAGTGTCATGTTTGTGGCAAAGATTTTAGTTCTCGCAGCAAACTAAAGAAGCACAAGATTACCCATAGTGCTCGGGTTACAACGAGAATGAGTCAGTCAGATTCTGCAAGTCAAAGGACCCTTTTGAACAACGTGAATTTACATCTTAAACTGAGAACGCGTGAGAATGACGCTTCTAGATTTGAGACTGAGCTACCATCGTTTGCAAGAGAAATAACACATAACCCATCAAATCAGAACTACCTTTTAAACTCTGAACTGTCTAATGAGGACTGCAGTCTTGTTTGTCATGTTTGTACCGAGGAGTTTGCTTGTCAAGAAAACTTTGACAAACACAAGAGGATGTGTGCGGGCAGAAGCAAAGGACGAGAAGAGATGGACCCACATTGTTCCTCAAGCTCGGCTTTTCACACTGAACCACATCCTGTTAATAAAACCAACAAGTCTGTTCCTTTTGAATCATCAAATGAGGAATCCAAGGATTTAACATCCTCTGACTCACTACAAGACCAACCATGTAAAAGGAGCAGTCGCGTCAAACAATGCTCCATATGCAGGGAAATATTTACTAGTTCTACTGACCTGATGAAACACATGAGAAGCCACACTAAACAGAGTCCTTACCTTGGTTCTAACAGTGGTGAAGACTTTGACAACTATGAAGACTGCAAGAAACCCCAGGAAAATAAATGCAAAGCTTCGAACCAGTCTTCAAAAGACAGTTCCATTAGCCATGAAAATAAAGTGAAACAGGAGATCGATGAGGTTTCCAGTGAGATAAGTCAGATCCCCAAAAAACGAAGAAATGCTTGTAAACCAATCCTGACGTGTCCACAATGTGGCCAGCGTTTTACTTACTGTAAGAGATTTGAGGAGCACCTGAAAAAGTGTTCAGAGGCAGCCTCTCAAACAAAAGAGCAAACCAACACAAACTATTTCATCATCAATGGCTGTGATTTCTTTTCAGTTGACAACACTACTGAGATCAATGCTGAGAAAAGTTCTCAAACAATGGAAAGCCAAACTGCAACTTCATCCACAGCAGATGATGCAGAGGGCTCCCAGTGTAAAGATGGGACCTTTAAGTGCACCATGTGTGAAAAAGACTTTTCAAACATTGTGCTCATGCAAAGACATTACTCTGAGTCCCATGATGTCAGAGGCCCATACCCCTGTACTTTGTGCAAGACCACTTTTACCAGGTTGGCTGAATTGGTTCGACATCAGCAAAACAAACAGTTGTTCCAATGCCCTACCTGCAAGAAAGGATTCAGAACTCCAGAAGAAATAAAAAGACATACAAATGTACATAAACCAAGAGTAACAACAACGTCTTTCAACTGTGAAACATGTGGGAGAAGCTTCAAATTTCGCGTTAATCTGATTATGCACCAGAGAAAGCATAGAGAAAGGCCACCCAATGTTTGTTCCTACTGTGGGAAAAAGTTCAGCTCAAGGGACACCCTGAAAGCGCACTTGGTGAGGCATACAGATGGTTACCCATGCCCAGAGTGCGGGAAGGTATTCTATCAAAAAACATTGCTAACATATCATCTGTATAAACACAAAGGGCAAGAGCCGTACCTCTGCGACACGTGTGGGAAAGGATGGCCGAACGCGGCTCTGCTCAAGGTTCACATGATTAAACATAGAGAGGATCGGCCATTTAAGTGTGACGAATGTGGTGTGACTTATAAGTGGGAATCAAGTTTGATATCTCACCACAGATCCAAACATATAGGCTTGCGGCCATTTGTGTGTGAGGTTTGCAGCAAGGCCTTCAGAATAAACAGTGAACTGAAAAAACACATGATGGTCCACACAGGGGAACGACCCTACTCTTGTCCAATGTGTGGCAAAAAGTTTACAAAAGGCTATAACTTAAAGAAGCACAGAGAAAAGCCATGTCTATAGGAAAAACCTGTTTGTGAGCTGGTTTAAAATTGATCATGATGCATGTGCCATACTATATTCTTCATCTATTGTATATAGGTATCAATGTGTGTTTGTTCATTTAACCAATGTGTATGACTGACAGTTTTAGTACTTGACCTGCAGATTTTTAAATAAAGACACAAAATCTGGAATTGTGATTGATGTTCATTAATAGAGAATTAGGTTAATAAGTCTTTTTCAAATGGTAATTATGTCTATTTAAGGTTACTCTCAGGACTTAAGTGGCTAATTATTTATAATTATACAGGATGATTGTAGTTATTTAATTGGATCACTTTGGGTAGACTACGTAGCTTTGTAAATACAGTATATGTGACTGTAACTCTATGAAAACACAGTAGGTGGCAGTAATGCAATCATTACAGATGCCGACCGCCATTGAGACATCATGAGAAGAAGAAGCACCGAGCCTTCTGACGAGAAACAGCCAGACGTTTCCTGTGGCAGCATTTTTGCAGAACTCCATAACGACAAAAAATGAGCAAGACACTGTCGGACCACGGTGAGTGTTAAACCATGAATTGAATTCTGTCGGCGTTTCTGTTGTGGATAGTTAAAATGTTAGGGGCGGAAACGCCATGTTTAAGCGCCAGAGCCTGACATGAACGGATACGCTGCGGGATATTGTTGCATTGCTGTAAACGCGCTGTGTATTCTCACTCAAGCGCAATATATGACAGTACAGTTACCTCGGAGTTTACCATTTGTGTCCTCAGGTTTCCCTCCCCTCTCCTCTTTCCGCCTCATCGTCCCTCCTCTGCAGCTTGTGTCTGCAGCTCTGTTGGAGATAGTGAAGCAGGGAGCTGTGATGTATTTCGGTCTGCTGGAGGAGTTTATCACCTCAGTGTTGGAAACAGCCCCTGAGCTGCTCACTGACACAGAGAGAGTCCAACTAGTGATTGGTCTTCGTGCAAAGGTAAGACAACTTCAAAGAGTTTTTTAATGGTCCTGTGATGTTGTAAAGAAAAAAATGTATTTTAAACGAGGAATTTGTGAAGCATGGTGCAAATAATCACCTCTCCTGTAAAAATGAGGTTGTATTCTAGATTTTTTTTTTCCATTACACTAAGAGGTTAAGTTATAGTGATTAATTAAGGTATGTGATGTTGTTAATATATAAGTTAAAGGACATAACCACATTTTGATGCTAAACAAAAAAATGTCAGCATTCTATAGTTACTAAAAGTTACTAAAAAGTAACCTTAAGACTGTAATCATGATGCCCTAACAGTGTAGAGCAGAAATGTGATCAAACTAGTTTAAATTAGCTTTATCTTCTCCAGCTAAATAGCGTTAATAATGTGTTTATGAAACACATTTTATAATACTTGTAGAAATGGATTTTAATTTTCCCTCCCATTTGCCTGTGATGCTTTGGTCTTTTAAAGCCAAAGTAATAACATTCATGTTATAGAATAAGATTAATTGTGTGTATAGTCGACTGATATGGTATTTTTGGGGTCGATACTGGTTTTAAAGAGAGAGAGAAATGTTCCCATACCTTATTACCTGCGCTGACCTTGATAACCATTTCAAAATCCAACCAATTCAGCAGCCACAATCATCACTCATCTGTCAGACCACCAACAAAGCAAACGCGTCTTACTGATTTTTTTTTTTTTTTTTACCGTCTGAAGGTCTGCAGTAGACTACTCGTCTCAGTCATAATATTCCAACAAAAAAACAGTCCTTCTGCATCAGAACGATCCAATTTCAGTAATGATTAAATCCAAACACATTACATCCATAAAGATTCACGGATTCATTAAAAATGTCCATCACTGTTGAACTAAATGAGAGTGGAGGCTTCAGGATAGTGGAGGTGTTGCCAAGGAGACTGTCGGCTGTCGGTCTGTTGGTGAGCGGTCGCTGCCCTAGTCTTTGCGGTGTGTCCAGCTCTGTCGCTACCGGTTGGCCCCAGTTGGCCTTTTTTTGGCCCACTCTACATGTTGAATCTGAGGAGTCGTCGCCGGCGCGGTTGGGGATAGGAATCTCTCTGATTGGCTGTTCAGCTAAGCGAAACAGGAGAGCCAGTGCACAGGAAGAAATACGGAAGCGCCTCTTCTATTCTTGTTCCACTAATAAAAGACCAAAGGCTGACAACGCCAGTTCCATTTTCAACTTTTTATCAGACCTTATTCTCCATTAGAAGTACCTATGTTACGAGAGTTGTGCAGCAACAGTGAGAAAATTGTCTTCTCGTATCACAACAACGGTTTATTTATCCGCGTTCTTCCTCGTCCTCTTCCGGTTTCCCCTTTTTGGAATGACGATTACAGACTACCATGGAGAGTCTGTAATGCCTCTTGCGCAGAATGTACATGGTTGTTTGGCCATTGACTAAAGTCTTTGCGGTGTGTTCTAGTGCAACTTTTTGGCCAAGATCAAAGGCGTCACCCACTACTTCCTGGCACTCTGCTTGGTGTGTCAGGGCCTTTAGGGTGCACTAACACTAGGCAAAGTTGTCCCGTACCGTGCTTCAGAACGATTGTCCCCCCTCCTCATTCCCCCACTGGCCCGCACTCACTGCTCCAGGACTAACCGGGCCTGAGCACAGTTATCTTTTGAACATGATGTCATTATACAACACATGCATGTCTTTAAGTGATCATGCAAAACCTGCTGAGTTTACAAGACAGGTGGACTCGAGAGAAAAAAATAGGGACGTACTGTCGGGTCCGCGTCTGCACATCGGAGAACAAGTCAGCTACTTTACAGACTTTGTGTCTTATTTTGAGTCATTTTAGTCAGATACAGCCAGAACACCCCGGGATTTCACCATAATGAAAGCTGTCAATGTTGTGTACCCATGCTTGTGCTCGTGCCCGTGCATGAACGGTGTACCGTGCCGAAGCACACCTCTTCAAGCGTGCCAGGGCCAAGGAAGTGCTTGAGCATAGATCAGAGCGCTCACACTAGTCAAACGAGCTGGACTTCAGAGGTGAAGCATGCTTGGTCATGGTACTGATTGCCTAGTGTGAGTGCACCTTTTTTCTTACCCTACATCAAATGTTTGCATACTGTACTACTGTTGTGATACTGTACTACTGTTGTACTGTCAGATGTTTCGCATTGCCAGTCTCTACAGGAAAGTTATTGAAAAACCAGGCTTCACTGAGTGGTTCTGTTTTTCTAAATGCCAACAGGCGGTGCTAGAGTTGTGCCGCAATGATGCATTTTCTGACCAGCAGGCTTTTCAGCATCATCTGAGCCAAATAAATACCTTCATTACAAACCAGGATAAAGAGGTCAGTACTCTTGATGCATTTTCATCACTTTTAATTTCTTTGGGATTTACTTATTTGCATTTTTTTTGTTTTTGTTTTTTGCAAGACTTCCAATTCTGAGATGAAAGTTTCAGTTACAAACTTCCTGAGGCTTGTTCACACTCTAATGGAAGATCACTGTCAGAGGGATATCTTTTATAAGGTGAGTAAGACGGTACTATGTCTTCTGCTTGTTTTTGTCAAGTGACAAAACACAAGGGGAAACACTTTCAGTTCCTATCATTATATGCTGTTTGGTTTTGTTCCGGGTGGTTACTTTATGTCATATTGATTAAAAAATAGCTTTGAATATAGGATAGGATAGTATAGTACTTTATTGATCCCCAGAGGGGAAATTCGGGCGTTGCAGCAGCACAGACAAGTAAGGTCATACAAAATACACATTAAACAGAATAGATTAGATAAATAAAAATAGGGGGTATATACAAGTACAAAATGAATGATGAAGTTAACTATGCACCCTATATAACCTTCAAGATCTATTCTACAAATCTGCCTCAAAGTATGTTGTAAAATGTAATGAATTATATTCTCTTTAGAACATCTTCCCAACACTGTTTGGTCCTAAATATGACTCAGCGCTACAGGCTCTAATGACGAAATTCCTCCTCAATCTGCATGAGCTGCTGCCTGTTCCTAACCTTGAACAAGTAAGTACCTGACAAATGATTATCAACAACTAGCAATATTTTGTATTCTCTCTGAAATTGATTTATTTTCCTCTTCTGTTCCATTTCTAGACTTCCCTTTGGTTCAGTCTCTCTCCTTCTATCTTGAAAGAGTGTGTAGACTTCATGAACCAGTCTAAGCCACTTAAAACACTTATCCAGCATCACAAACACCATGGGCACAAAGTTCCTAAAGGTATAGTACCAACAGAAATCTTTTCAATTGTCTTGAAGCCACAGTTGCTGAAAATAATTGATGTTTTGTTTTGTTTTTCATAGCTTTGTCTTCCTCTGGGGATGATTGCATCCTTTCCAGCCTGTCGTATCACCTACCAAATGTGGACAAAGACAAAGGGGATGTAGTTGTCAAAACTGAACCCACATTTGACTCTGATGATTGGCAGGCAGATAACCTATTGAGCAGTGATTCAAAACAAGTTGAAGAAGACAATGTTAATGTGTTCTATTCTGAATTTGTGAAAAATGAGGAAGAATATGGACAGCAGTGTGTCAGTGATGTAACTGAAGATCAGGGAGCATCTGTTGAAGTAACAGTTCCATTTTTTGAGGAAAATGAGTCCAGTGATGGTGACCACATGGATGAAAAATGGTTCAATCACTTGGGAACTTGCAGTCGGACATCTAATGAGGACGGCAGTCTTGTTTGTCATGTTTGTACCAAAGATTTTGATTGCCAAAAACTCTTTGACGAACACAAGAGGATGTGTGCGGGCAGAATCAAAGGACAAGAAGAGATGGACCCACATGGTTCCTCAAGCTCGGCTTTTCACACTGAACGACTCCCTATTGATAAATTAAACAAGTCTGTTCCTTTTGACATGTCAAACATTGCACCCCAGGAATTAATATCCTCTGACTCATCACAAGAACAAACATCTAAAAGAAGCAGTCGCGTCAAACAATGCTCCATATGCAGGGAAATATTTACTAGTTCTACTGACCTGATGAAGCACATGAGAAGCCACACTGAACAGAGTCCTTACCTTTGTTGTTATTGTGGGGAAGACTTTGATAGCTATAAAGACTGCATGACACACCAGGAAGATAAATGCAGAGCTTCAAACCAGTCTTCAAAAGACAGTTCAATGAGCCATGAAAATAACATGAAACAGGAGATCAATGAGGTTTATAGTGAAATAAGTCAGAGCTCGACAACTGCAGAGGCACCACCAAACTCAAAGGCTTATAAACAACCTCTGACATGTCCAAAATGTTGCCAGCGTTTTACCTACCACAAGAGTTTTGAGAAGCACCAGAAAATATGTTCAGAAGCAGTTTCTCGGAAGATTAAGAAAACCAACACAATCAATTTAAATAATAATACTAGATGTGATATCATTTCAGTTGACAAGGCTATGGAGAGCACTTCATCCGCAGCAGTGGCTTCCAGTGAAATAAGTCAGAGCTCGACAACTGAAGATGCATCAGCAGACTCAAATGCTTACAAACAACCTCAAACGTGTCCAAAATGTGGCCAGTGTTTTACTTACTACAAGAGTTTTGAAAAGCACCAGAAAACATGTTTGGAAGCAGCCCCTCAAACAAAAGAGCCAACCAACACAAACTATTTCATCATCAATGGCTGTGATTTCTTTTCAGTTGACAACACTACTGAGATCAATGCTGAGAAAAGTTCTCAAACAATGGAAAGCCAAACTGCAACTTCATCCACAGCAGATGATGCAGAGGGCTCCCAGTGTAAAGATGGAACCTTTAAGTGCACCATGTGTGAAAAAGACTTTTCAAACATTGTGCTCATGCAAAGACATTACTCTGAGTCCCATGATTTCAGAGGCCCATACCCCTGTACTTTGTGCAAGACAACTTTTTCCAGGTTGGCTGAATTGGTTCACCATCAGCAAAACAAACAGTTGTTCCAATGCCCTGTCTGCAAGAAAGGTTTAAGAACTCCAGAAGAAATAAAAAAACATAAAAAAGTACATACTCCAACACCATGCAAATGTGAAACATGTGGTAAATGCTTTAAATCTCACTATCCTCTGATGCGGCACAGGAGAACACATAGAGAACAGCCACCTGTTGTTTGTACATACTGTGGGAAACAGTTTGCTTCAAAAAACTACCTGAAAGCTCATATGGTGAGGCATACAGGTGGTTACCCATGCCCAGAGTGCGGGAAGGTATTCTATCAAAAAACATACCTTACATATCATCTTTATAAACACAAAGGGCAAGAGCCGTACCTCTGCGAAACATGTGGGAAAGGATGGCCAAATGCGGCTCTGCTCAAGGTTCACATGGTTAAACATAGAGAGGATCGACCATTTAAGTGTGAAGACTGTGGTGCAACTTACAAACGGGAATCCCATTTAATGGCTCACCGCAGATCCAAACATTTGGGCTTGCGGCCATTTGTGTGCGAGGTTTGCAGCAAGGCCTTTAGATTAAACAATGAATTGAAAAATCACATGAAGGTACACACAGGAGAACGACCCTTCTCGTGTCCAGTGTGTGGCAAACACTTTACACAAGCCTATAGCCTAAAGAAGCACAGAGAAAAGCCATGTATGTAGGAGAAATATATTGTGAGCTTGTACTGTTTGAAAACTGACAGTTATCCATGTACCATACCATATTCTACCACTACATACTGTACATGTACGTGTATATGTACATATGTGTCAATGTGTGTATGTTCATTCAACCAAGTTGTTTTGTATGATTGACAGTTTTAATAATTGAGCCACATAATTATAAATAAAGAATAAAAAAAAATCTTGAGTTGTGAATGATGTTCATTCATAAAGAAGAAGTGTCATATCAGAGTATTTTCTAAAGGGCACAGATCTCCAAGGTTTTTTAAAGGACTACAAGAAGCTCAAATCTGTTTGATAGAAGTAGGAGGAGGCTGACTCGCATTTTGGAAAATGTCTGGTGGATTTTTCGCAATGGAAAGAGCACAGACGGACATTGTTAGGAAAACCTGTGAAATAAGGAATTGCAGTGCTAATATATATATTACTGCAACATCTGTTTTGACATGCTTAGAAGACATAATATGGGCCAAATCCCCAACTTTTTTTAACAGGGTTGAATACAACCCCCCCCCCCCCCCCTCCCGGCATTTTGATTGGTGAACCAATGCAGAAGTTTTAATTTTGAACCGCTTTGCACAAATACTACATGGTCATTCGAGCTGGTGCAGGGCAGATGACAATTACCTTATATCTCCAAGACTATAAGCATTATCGAGCCTCTCACCCTCCTCCCTCAATCTAAGAACATGTTGATGTGGCTGAACCTAGGAATGAAACAGCCTTCTCCTTCCATTACAAATGAACAGATTGAACAAATTAGGGATATAGTCAGACGCCTTGTGCACCCAAACAGTGTGAGGAACCTCAGCCACATGCTGTAAGAAGAGCTGGTCATACAACCTAAAAGCATCATCTGCTCAGATTCAGCGACTACCTTGTTGGCTTTGAAAAATGAGACATAAAGGGCTCATCCTGACCTGTTTCAGGAGATTTTGTGCTGCTTGTTAAGGATTGAGAAAATAGGATGTTATTTTGAATTTCGATGCACCTCATCCTCAGCCAGGCCTCTGGCCCCTCAAGGCTGGCAACGCCCCCAGTGCAACCCAATTGTCCTTATGACCCTAATCATGGTGACGCATCTTACAGCTTCTGCTTTCCCTCAATTGGTCTCCATCTCCAATGCACAATCCACTGCTGTATGAGCCCCACACAATGACTATAAGTCAATGTTGAGGGACCTATCTTCCCCTATTTCTATAAGGAAGACCCCCATGAATATACAATGTTTAAGATGGCTCTTACCAGTCTTAATCTCCATGGGAAGCAAAAATCTATACCATATCCTATTGGACCACCTTAAATTACGCACTGCATGGCATTTTGCATCGGCCTATGATCATGACCCACAGCCCTATACAATCCTAAGCTGCTCTAGATCAACAGTATGGGCAGCCCCACCATTTAGCACTGAAATAGATAAACTCTATGATAAATCTCCCAAAGGTTCAGTCTGGTGTTTCCAATGCATTCCATAACTTTGCAGTCAGAGTCCAGTCCCTTGTAAGAATGCTGCAGGCTATGGGGCAGAGTGAGGGTGCGCCAAACTTGATGATGGCTTGGCTTAACATGCTTCTGTCAGAAGCCGCCAAGCAGCTGGGCTGATGCTTCATTAAGTTTCTAGGTTTCACCCTTCCTTAACCCACAGAAAACCTTCTTCATTAAAGAGGAATTCACCTCAACTAAACTCTCACTCATAGATCAGACCTATACAGTAGATAAGCTTCAAAAGCATGATCGGCACCCACAGGGTCTCCCACTATTGTCCTTTTTTAAGGTTCAGCCACTGCCTTTGATAGGAGCAGTCACCTTATAACCCCCACAAAGAAAGTCTGCTCCAGTCCACCAGGGACACCAGTATTCATCCATACGTTTGTTTGATATTTGATTCAGAAAGGTAAAGAGAAAGAAGATGGAAATGAGTCAGAAAGATGAAAAGTTAATGGTGATGTTGAATTACAGATGGAGGCATAGGAAGTGCAATATAGTGAGTTGGAGAGGTACAGCACGCTAAAACACTTTAAAACAGAATGTTAATGGTGTTCAGTAAATCAACTGATCAACAAACTAAAGCCTTCAAAGTGAGGAACATTGGCGGCAAGAGTGGAGAGAGCTTTATTCTTGGAGTCAATGGTGCTAAAAGGGTCATCTATAATGTTTCTTAAGAAATCTCAGAAGAAGAGTTCAAAGAGGGAGTACATGTATGAAAATAAAATGGATCGCTGAGTTCTAGTTTATGTTTTACTTTCTGCAGTGGAATGCTAGGAGTCTAGTAGCCAAGAGTCAGGAATTAGAAACATTTGCAGTTGCATTGAGAAACCTGATTTTATATGTAGACAGTAGACTTGGTAAAAGCCATGTTTAGAATTTGAAATGCCAGGGTATGAAATTATAAGTATAAGAGAGCTGGGGTGGGTGTGCCACATTTATTAAGAAAGGTTTACAACACAATAATATAGGGATTTATACTTACCTTAAATGTGTGACTGTTTAAGTATGGTCAGCGCAAGGAAAGATCTATGTAGTCAATCTCTATACCACTTGGTTACAGCTGAGAGTAGAATAACTGAAAGGTATATTGAATGAGGTAGAATCACCAGTAATATGGGTTGGTGATTTGAATGCACATAGGGCAGTCGGGGAAGTAACAAACTAGGCAGAAATGGGGCTGCAATGGAGGACTTTTCCAGACAAACATGTACTTGTTAACATGGTTTGAAATCATTCTGGGAGCAGTGTCATGCATAGAATTAACATTTACATCAACCGAGCTTGCTTTAGCTATCATCCCTGATGGAGAACGTTTCCCACCCCCTGCATGGAACTGTAACAGCTCTGGGCAGCTCCTTCAGCAGCAGGCTTCACCACCTGCAGTGTCAGAAGGAGAGATACTGCAGGTCCTTCCTTCCCGCTGCAGTCAGACTGTTTAACCAAGCCTGCTCCCAGTAGATCACAAAACACACACACAACTGGACAATTCACTCTGACTTTGTGCAATAATAATGTTATATTAATGTTATATTATGTTTATCAAACCACTGTGCAATAACATGTTACACTTTATGTGCGCTGTGTGCATGTCTGTGTTACACTGAATATTATGGACTACACTTTTGTCAAATAGCTGAGCTATTTCTTATTTTTTTTAATCTATTTTTTAGTATCAATTTTTTTGTACATTCTTAATTTTTCTTTATATATTTAAATTGTACTGTGTTCACTTTTTGTTTGCAATCTTTGCTCTTTGCTGCTGAAACAATGTATATTTCCCTGTTGTGGGATAAATAAAGGATTATCTTATCTTATCTTATCTTTATTGGGGAATGTGATATAATGGATAGATACCCAATGGAAACTGATCATGTTCCAATACTAAGCAGCTTTGGGAAAGCATCTATTAAAGAGCAGAATAACAATTTTCTGTAAAGTGCCCAATGGTGGTGAAACCTTATTTGAAGATGATGGGGCCATAACTAAAAGTGGTTAAAATTTAGACCATATTCATAGACAACAACAGCAGGCACTGGATCAAGCAGTAGCATGGGAAGAAGAATGGGTTTTCAAAATCTCAGTAGCAAAATCTGAGTTTGTACCTGGTCTTTGGTTGGTGTGAGACTTACGACCCGCCTCAAGCTCTCAGCCTGTTGTTAGGTTGCCTTAAAGTTAGGTTGAGACAGCAATTCAGCAAGGCGACCACCATCGATGGGAATCCAAAGCCCCTTGCAGTAACAGATGGGTGACGTCTCTCAGGCTTTGTCCATTAATATTTACAGTCTATGGCCTTGCCATGTTGTAAGAAGAGCTGGTCATACAACCTAAAGGCATCATCTGCTCACATTCAGCTACTACATTGTTGGCTTTGAAAAATGGGACATAAAGGGCTCACCCTGACCTGCTTCAGGAGATTTTGTGTTGCTTGTTAAGGATTGAGAAAATACAATGTTATTTTGAATTTCTATGGATATCTGGCCACTCAGGGATTGAGGGAAAATACATTTTTTGCCAAAAGTCATTGCTAAAAGAAACTGTTGATTTGAAGGTTTTGCTGGAAATTTTTTAATTTTTTAGTGTTTGTATGTAAAATTACAGCAACAATGGCTAAGACTTGGCCATTGTGGCTTCTCTTAATGTTTATAGGCAAGCATCTAGACGCATGTCAGTGTGGGCTTTGGAAACTGTTATTGATTAATTACTTTGTAATAGTTAAATCAATTAAAGATGACAATTATTCAGAGACAGATCTGGGGTTTTCTTATCTCTCTTTAAAATCTATCCTTTACTCTGAAGCGGAGTTCCAACCTATTGGTAGAGCCAGACCCGCCTCTCCCTACATGAAGAACACCCTCTGTGCATAGGGCCCCCTCATCATCTATAGGGGCCTCATGTTTGCACAAAAACAATTCTCTGGGGTGGTGTGTGCAATATGAGAAATAATGCCAAGGTGTTAAACATCCAGCTTTCGCACACTTAAACTTTACCTGGGAGTCACAGCTATATAGTACGACTTAATAGGCCTATATTTATTATTAGGTTGTTGTCTGAGAAATTAGGCATCCAATCACACGCTCGCTCTGCCTCTCCCGCTCCTGTTCATAAATAAAAATCCGCCAATGGGGCGCCACTTGGGCAATGGGCAGACCTGGGTAGAGAGAGGTCAGAAAATGTCTTCATTCAACTGCCTGTACCTAAAAATATAATAAAGGCTACAAATTATAGAGGGCGGCATTTCACTTCCAAGTGTACAGCTTGCCGGAATTCCACAAGAAGACGAAGAAGAAGCAGGGGGGAAAAAAACAGCCAGCCAGGCGTTTCTTGTGGCTGCATGTTAGCAAAAATCCATCACGACTAAAATGAGCAAGACATTGACGGACCGTGGTGAGTGTTTAACCATAAAAAATGCTGTCCGCATTTGGATAGATAAAAAGAGAGAGGTAGAAAGCGATGTGTTAGCGTCACTGATATTAACGCCGCGGGACGTTGCATTGCTGTAAACGTGCCATGTATTTTTTTTTTTTTTTTTTCCTCAAGCGTGTTATGACAGTACAGTTACCTCGGAGTTTACCATTTGTGTCCTCAGGTTTCCCTCCCCTCTCCTCTTTCCGCCTCATCGTCCCTCCTCTGCAGCTTGTGTCTGCAGCTCTGTTGGAGATAGTGAAGCAGGGAGCTGTGATGTATTTCGGTCTGCTGGAGGAGTTTATCACCTCAGTGTTGGAAACAGCACCTGAGCTGCTCACTGACACAGAGAGAGTCCAACTAGTGATTGGTCTTCGCGCAAAGGTAAGACAACTTCAAAGAGTTTCTTCATACTGTATATAATGTTGCAATGAAAAACATAGGCTGCCAAAGAAACGAGGAACGTGTCTGCCGTAGTGAAATGTAGCATGGTGCAAATACTCAATTGTAAAAAGTATTAGGTAGGTTGTGTTCTTCTTTATACTAAAAAAATAAGTTAAGGTCATAATTAAGGTGAGTTATGGTAAGTTGTTAATATTGAAGTTGAAGGACATTATCACATAATGCTTAACTTTTTTTTTTCAACATACTATAGGTACTATATTAGATGAACAAAACTATCCTGAAGACTATAACCATTCTTTAATCAATTTGTATTTATATCAAAGCAGAAACAGTATCCAAGTACCATTGTTAAAATGTGCTTCAACTTCTCCAGCTAATAGCAACGACAGTGTGTGTATAATAATAATATAATATAATATAATACATTAGGTTTTTTTTATAGCGCTTTTCTATAGAACTCAAAGACGCTTTGACAAAATATAAAACCATAAAACAAAACAAAAAACAACGAGGACAGTACAATGAAGAAGTAATGTGGGGGGGAGTTAGTGGTTGTAGGCAATGTTGAAGAGGTGAGTTTTGAGGGATTTCTTGAAGGAGGTGAGTGTGGGGGAGTCTCTGATGTTTGTTTTTTTTCTATACACCTTTAATAATACTTTTACAATAAGGATTTCATTGTCGTTGTTTTCTGCCTATATGAGTTGGTCACCCAAAACCAAAGTAATAGCAATTAATACGATTTATATGTTATATGTATAACCCCAGTTTATAACATCTGTAGAAAGGAATATACTACAGCCTATTTCTGCTTCCATAGTATTATGATTTACATATATGATGTCTTTATGTTATTATTTAAAAAAAAAACATTTAAACATACAAAGCGTGAGTGGAAAGTAAGTGCAAATCAAACCGCATCACTGACATTCATGTTGGAGTTTATGCAGACTTTAGGAACACATTTGAAAGGGGGAGGATGTACATTAAATATATTGGAATTGGCCCCACAAGAGTGTGTGGGCTTTGGTCATGATCTGACTGACTGACAATGACTCGTGATCGTCCCCTACAGCCAATGTTTATATACTGTACTACTGTTGTGATACTGTACTACTGTTGTGATGATTTTCAGATGTTTCGCATTGCCAGTCTCTACAGGAAAGTTAGTGAAAAACCAGGTATCACTGAATGGTTCTGTTTTTCTAAATGCCAACAGGCGGTGCTAGAGTTGTGCCGCAATGATGCATTTTCTGACCAGCAGGCTTTTCAGCATCATCTGAGCCAAATAAATACCTTCATTACAAACCAGGATAAAGAGGTCAGTACTCTTGATGCATTTTCATCACTTTTAATTTATTTTGGATTTACTTATTTGCATTTTTTTTGTTTTTGTTTTTTGTAAGACTTCCAATTCTGAGATGAAAGTTTCAGTTACAAACTTCCTGAGGCTTGTTCACACTCTAATGGAAGATCACTGTCAGAGGGATATCTTTTATAAGGTGAGTAAGATGGTACTATGTCTTCTGCTTGTTTTTGTCAAGTGAGAATTGTGTTAAAGGCTGATTAAATAATTTCGGTTCCCATCATTATGTTGTTTGGTTTTGTTCCGGGTGGTTAGTTTGTCTTAATGATTAGAAAAGTGGTTCCTAAGAAGAAAAGCAGAGCCTCCCACCACATAGGAAACAAAGTGATTCATTGCTGTCAAATAGAAAGACTTTTCTGGGCAACAGGGACCAAGTGGTTAGTTTGTGCACCCAATAACTCAAGGAAGAATAGCTGTGGGTTAGGCCACAGCTAATTGAGGTCTGAATAAATTAAATGAAACAGAGACTGCAGTCCTCGAAGCCGGCGGCCCAGGTTCAAATCCGACCTGTGGCTCCATTCCTGCATGTCAATCCCCACTCTCTGTCTCTCCCCAATTTCTGACTGTATCCGCTGACCTGTCTCTGAAGTATAGGCACAAAAGCCCCAAAAAACAAGCCTTTAAAAATTAACTGAATTTACTATTGATTCCATGAGAACCCTCATTAAAGATGTGGCTGTGTGATATTTTTCAATGAGGAACTCTTGTGTTTTTTAAACAGTTTTATGTACAGACCTTCAAATAAACTATCCAATAAGTGTGTTATTATTTTAGTAAATATGGGGAAATCTTATTTGGACAACCTTAGAGCAGACAAAGGCTCGCACCAACCATAAGATCTTTGGCCCCCCTAGGGGGGGCCCTGACCCCATGTTGGGAACAGTGGTTTAGAAAATAGCTTTGAATAAAACACTCAAGATCTATTCTACAAATCTGCCTCAAAGTATGTTGTACAATGTAATTAATTATTTTCTCTTTAGAACATCTTCCCAACACTGTTTGGTCCTAAATATGACTCAGCGCTACAGGCTCTAATAAAGAAATTCCTCCTCAATCTGCATGAGCTGCTGCCTGTTCCTAACCTTGAACAAGTAAGTACCTGACAAATGATTATCAACAACTAGCAATATTTGGTATTCTCTCTGAAATTGATTTATTTTCCTCTTCTGTTCCATTTCTAGACTTCCCTTTGGTTGAGTCTCTCTCCTTCTATCTTGAAAGAGTGTGTAGACTTCATGAACCAGTCTAAGCCACTTAAAACACTTATCCAGCATCACAAACACCATGGGCACAAAGTTCCTAAAGGTATAGTACCAACAGAAATCTTTTCAATTATTGTCTTGAAGCCACAGTTGCTGAACATAATTTTTGTTTTTTTTTGTTTTTCATAGCTTTGTCTTCCTCTGGGGATGATTGCATCCTTTCCAGCCTGTCGTATCACCTACCAAATGTGGACAAAGACAAAGGGGATGTAGTTGTCAAAACTGAACCCACATTTGACCCTGATGATTGGCAGGCAGATAACCTATTGAGCAGTGATTCAAAACAAGTTGAAGAAGACAATGTTAATGTGTTCTATTCTGAATTTGTGAAAAATGAGGAAGAATATGGACAGCAGTGTGTCAGTGATGTAACTGAAGATCAGGGAGCATCTGTTGAAGTAACAGTTCCATTTTTTGAGGAAAATGAGTCCAGTGATGGTGACCACATGGATGAAAAATGGTTCAATCACTTGGGAACTTGCAGTCGGACATCTAATGAGGACGGCAGTCTTGTTTGTCATGTTTGTACCAAAGATTTTGATTGCCAAAAACTCTTTGACGAACACAAGAGGATGTGTGCGGGCAGAATCAAAGGACAAGAAGAGATGGACCCACATGGTTCCTCAAGCTCGGCTTTTCACACTGAACGACTCCCTATTGATAAATTAAACAAGGCTGTTCCTTTTGACATGTCAAACATTGCACCCCAGGAATTAATATCCTCTGACTCATCACAAGAACAAACATCTAAGAGAAGCAGTCGCGTCAAACAATGCTCCATATGCAGGGAAATATTTACTAGTTCTACTGACCTGATGAAGCACATGAGAAGCCACACTGAACAGAGTCCTTACCTTTGTTGTTATTGTGGGGAAGACTTTGATAGCTATAAAGACTGCATGACACACCAGGAAGATAAATGCAAAGCTTCAAACCAGTCTTCAAAAGACAGTTCAATGAGCCATGAAAATAACATGAAACAGGAGATCAATGAGGTTTATAGTGAAATAAGTCAGAGCTCGACAACTGCAGAGGCACCACCAAACTCAAAGGCTTATAAACGGCCACTGACATGTCCAAAATGTTGCCAGCGTTTTACCTACCACAAGAGTTTTGAGAAGCACCAGAAAATATGTTCAGAAGCAACTTCTCAAAGGATTAAGAAAATCAACACAAACAATTTGGTTGACAATGGACGTGATATATTTCCAGTTGACAAGGTTATGGAGAGCAATGCTGAGAAAAGTTCTGAAACAATGGAAACCCAAACTTCAACAACTCCATCCACAGCAGTGGCTTCCAGTGAAATAAGTCAGAGCTCGACAACTGCAGAGTCACCACCAAACTCAAAGGCTTATAAACAACCGCAAACGTGTCCAAAATGTGGCCAGTGTTTTATTTACTACAAGAGTTTTAAGAAGCACCAGCAAATATGTTCAGAAGCAGCTCCTCGAAGGATTAAGCAAACCAAAAAAAAACATGTAATTAACAATGGAAGTGATTTCTTTTCAGTTGACAAGGCTATGGAGCTCAATGCTGAGAAAAGTTCCGAAACAATGGAAAGCCAAACTGCAACAACTTCATCCACAGCAGTGGCTTCCAGTGAAATAAGTCAGAGCTCGACAACTGAAGATGCATCAGCAGACTCAAAGGCTTTTAAACAATCTCTTGCATGTCCAAAATGTGGCCAGTGTTTTACTTACTACAGGAGTTTTGAGAAGCACCAGACAATATGTTCAGATGCAGATTCTCAAACAAAAGAGCCAACCAACACAAACTATTTCATCATCAATGGCTGTGATTTCTTTTCAGTTGACAACACTACTGAGATCAATGCTGAGAAAAGTTCTGAAACAATGGAAAGCCAAACTGCAACTTCATCCACAGCAGATGATGCAGAGGGCTCCCAGTGTAAAGATGGGACCTTTAAGTGCACCATGTGTGAAAAAGACTTTTCAAACATTGTGCTCATGCAAAGACATTACTCTGAGTCCCATGATGTCAGAGGCCCATACCCCTGTACTTTGTGCAAGACCACTTTTACCAGGTTGTATGAACTGATTCGACATCAGCAAAACAAACGGTTGTTTCTATGCCCTATCTGCAAGAAAGGATTCAGACATCCAGGAGAAATAGAAAGACATCAAAAAATACATTCTCCAACACCATGCAAATGTGAAACGTGTGGGAAAATCTTTGATTCTAGCTATGCTCTGATGCGGCACAGGAGAACACATAGAGAACGGCCACCTGTTGTTTGTACATACTGCGGGAAACAGTTCACTTCAAAGGACTACTTGAGAGCTCATATGGTGAGGCATACAGATGGTTACCCATGCCCAGAGTGTGGGAAGGTATTCTATCAAAAAACACTGCTAACATATCATCTGTATAAACACAAAGGGCAAGAGCCGTACCTCTGCGACACGTGTGGGAAAGGATGGCCGAATGCGGCTCTGCTCAAAGTTCACATGGTTAAACATAGAGAAGGTCAGCCATTTAAGTGTGAAGACTGTGGTGCGGCTTACAAGCGGGAATCAAGTTTGATCTCTCACCGCAGATCCAAACATATAGGTTTGCGGCCATTTGTGTGTGAGGTTTG
The DNA here is from genome assembly GCF_963930695.1 of Labrus bergylta. NCBI lineage: Eukaryota > Metazoa > Chordata > Actinopteri > Labriformes > Labridae > Labrus > Labrus bergylta. The sequence continues at coordinate 22,784,236 of NC_089198.1, read as the reverse complement.
CAGCAAGGCCTTCAGAATAAATAGCCAACTGAAAAATCACATGATGGTCCACACAGGGGAACGACCCTACTCTTGTCCAATGTGTGGCAAAAAGTTTACAAAAGGCTATAACTTAAAGAAGCACAGAGAAAAGCCATGTCTATAGGAAAGCCATGTCTATAGGAAAAACCTGTTTGTGAGCTGTGTTAAAACTGGTCATGATTATGTGCCCCCCTTTATTCCACCAATTCATACAGTATATTTGTATATGTGCTGTACTGGTTTGATTATAGAGCTCCTGATGTGTAAATAAAGAACAGCTGTTTGTGATATTAGGAATGATCATTCATTGAGTAAAACTGCACAGCTTCACAGACTGTTGAAACAAAGACTTTTTCTAAAGGTGTTAATGTTTTCAAGGTATTTCCAAGGGCTACAAGAAGCTTAAGGCTGTCAGATAGATTAAGAGGAGGCAGACTCAATACTTATATATATGTTTTTTTAATTCTATAATTTTGGTGGGTTGCTCAATGGAAAGAGCCCAAGTAGACACTGTTGGAGTTGGAACAACCTGTGAAACATGCACTCACATTGTAATGTGTGTGATGCTGCAACATTTGTTGGGTGTTTTATTTACTTAAAACTACAGATTTACTAATGCATATGGTAATAAAGGTATTTTTGGACTATCGTTTAATATGCAGTTGGTCTTACAAAATAAGCACTCCCAAGACTGCAACTTGGAATTGCTTTTGGAAACTGTCAGACAGTAGTGACAACTAGTTACAGACCAAACTATCAGCTAATTTATTGAATTTAAGGGTTATTTGATTTAAAAAAAAAAATAATAAAAGCCATTGGTTACACTGCTGCTGCTTCAAACAAGAAATCAAAAAAAAAAATGAGAGCAATATTCAAGTGGGCTCTGCAACTCTTTCTGGTAGGTAAACTGTGCTGCTCCTCTGGGCTGTTCTGACAGTCGCCATCTGCAGAGACTCCAATTTCTCTCCGACTGAAACCTCCATCTGTCCTGCTGTCTTTTGATGAACAGACTCCCATAGTATGGACTGAACTGTCTGCTGAAGAGCTTAAGCCCCACTGTCCATTTCTGGCTGCACTGGGGTTAAGACGAACATCTCCTGGGTTCAGGCACATAGGTAGCTGTGCATTATATAACAAATTGTATTAAGAGAGTTTTCCTAGTTACTGATTCACCATTGCCGCTGTCAAAATGACAGGTTTTACTATAGAATAGTTGGAATTATCAACACCACATTAGATAGCCTTTTAACAAAAGTCAAATTAAGCATTTAGCTTTACTTACTAGCTTATATTGCTGTGAAGTATAAGGTGGCAGAAAGCCTAGATTACTGATTGGTAGTGATGCAATTGGAAAATTCTACATTCCTAGCTTACACTAGCTAAAGCAATTAAGCTAGCCTAACACTTGGCCCAGAGAAGGATTTCCAATTGCAGTAAATTACTAGTTATCAAAAGTGTTGCTTTATTTCAAAACTTGGCCAGCTGTCCCCTTTGGATTTTTATTATCAATAGCTTTTTATTTTTTATTTTAGCTAATTAATCTAATCTAAAAGTGGTAAAATGACAAAGGTTAGGCTTATTGGGGGCGGCTGTGGCTCAGTTGGTAGAGTCGTCACCTCTCAACCGTAACGTCGAGGGTTCATTCCCCAGCTGAGCAACATGTCCAATGTGTCCTTGGGCAAGACACTTAACCCCGCATTGCTCCCGCTGCTTCAGTGGTGGTGTATGAATGGATTAGTGTTGTACTTGCTCTCTGATGTACGTCGCTTTGGATAAGAGTGTCTGCTAAGTGAATTGTAACAGTAACATTGTATTGCTCTTATATGACTTACAGCATGGAACGCAGAAGTGTAACATTATGAAAGCATTTCAGCTCACCATCCTGAAAAGTTATCAGTTGAAAGTGAATGTTGTGTGAGTATGGTAAATGTTTACGGCTTGCATTTAGCTAGAGAATGAGTTACATTATATTCCCCATACCTCATCACTCTGCATCTATCTGCTGCTCAATAACAATTCAATCTGCTTAAACTGTCATGGTTTAAGATATATATTAAAAGCTAAATAAATGAACACTAAGCTTTGGTCTTTACGTTCAAAAAAGAAGGTGTTGAAAATGTACTGAATGGTAAATTAAAGTTATTCAGAGGACACAAGATTTGTTTTATGAACATGCATTCCTGTCTTTTATGTCTGTTTGTTAGAGACTGCTAATATTTTTTACAGTCTTTAAATAAACAAAAAGTATAAATGGGACAGTGTTAAAAAGAATAATAATAATTTTATCGCTGCAGTTATGTGACATGACATCAAGATCAATTTTTACTTTGGATCCGTGAGATGTGCTGAAGAAAGAACGGTTGCAAAGTGTACTTGGTTGAATTCCTTATTTACACAGAATTGTTCTTTTCAGAGCCAAGTCATCTATCCCGTAGGCTGTTAGTCTGTCTTTACACAGGATTACATAACTGTCTGAAAAGTGCATGCATAATTTACCATAATGTTCTGTGTAGAGCACATAAAGTACTTCCCTGTATTATTTTAGGAGCTACACTTGACAAAAATTGGGGACAACATGAATACTCAAATATGCATGTTCTAAAACACTTCAGTCCAATGATTTTCTTAAACAGAAGTAGCATTTGAAATATCACTAATGTTTGGTTTGTGTTGTGAGAATAACTCATGGAACTACCTTGAATAACCATCCAGTGGTGTTGCTTATCCAATATTGTTTAATATAAGCCTTTGCAGCTGTAATTATGAAAAGTCTCTTTCCTGTCATTTAAATAATAGAAACACGTTTTCTGGGTTCAGAGGCACATTAACCGAATCCATCCTGACTTCTATCAGAAGAAGTCGGATAACATTTTGAAGGACTGCTGAGTGGTGCAATGCAGCTTTGATTGAATTGAGTCTCCAGGTTGCAGCAGCGTCTGAAGAGATTCTGACTCTGTAAAGTGTCTTACTCAGCAAGTATGTCTTTAAAAGCTGGAGCTGCACTGGTGGTGCCAGTATCAAATGCCACCCTGTAGCCGTTCATCATTACAGCTGAACGAATGCTCATCACTCTGCCTGACATTACTCTTTCTGAGAACACATCATTATTGAAGATGTTTGCCTCCTTTGTTTTATTCCCATGTGTCTTACAGGATTCGTTGCATGCTGCTTTGAATTCAGAAAGACTAGTTATTAGAGCGCAACAGCAACTCAGGAGGAGCGTTCTATACTCCAGGATTATAACTCCTTCGCAATGATTGCTCGCAGATAACAGTAGTTTCTTTACCCTCTTACCAACGCGCTGCCACACTTACTATAAATATGACCCATAAGCACATCATCATTGCAGCTTTCTATGGCTTGGCAGGCTTTTTGAAAGAGGCGTTATTTCTCAGCTGGCATGTGAAAGCACATCACAGCCAGGAGCTTTTTCCCACACTTCCAAGTGTGGAAGAGAGAGAGAGAGAGTGAGATGAAAGCAGAGGCAGAGAGAGATTCTGGGAAGAAACGTCTTCCTGCAGGCCCTAATAGGAGACACCTGCCTGACATTTGCATTAAACCATCTTGCTTAAGAGGTTGGGAGGTTTTCTGGCCTGGTGACACTGATGGTTTATTGAAAATTTATGCAGTAGGAGCATCCAGTAAACGTCCCCAGATATAGCGTTGCTATTTTTTGCTCTGATTTTCTCGCTCATGTTTTATTCAGGCCTGGGATGCTTTTGCACAAGAAGTGCAACCAAGTAGTGAAGACGGATGCTTGCTTGTTTTGTTTTTTTTCGGTGGGTTGGTTTTTTAAGATGCAAGCCCGTAAGTCTATCATAGGAGGAAATGTCGACCATGTGCTGTGTTGCATGTGTTTCTCAGATGGAGGTGAAGGCGAGGAAAAGAGACAGATTCAATGAGACAGAGCAAAAAAATAAATCTTCTGCCACTAATTATCAGCACTTTGTTAAACACTCTTGCTAATAGCCTCTGGAGTTGCTACAAACAGCTGCAAACATTACAAATTCAACAGCCTTTTCATTGGCTCCAGCTCAAAGAGTTTATCTAAAATTCTCTTTGAAAAAAGGAGACAGTCTGAAATGGTGATTGCAGATTCTGCTTGTTCATGACCTTGCAATCACATTTAGCTGCCTTTTGAATTCTAACAAAACATCTAGATCATCTGACTTCACCTTCTTTCATACATGCAGACTATCTCTAAAAATAATAGTCAGGAATAAATCAATACAAAACATCAGCACCATGTTTCAGTATTTAGCTACAGTCTGTGTTTCTCTTACATTCTGTGAAGCCCTCTGGCAAACCCTTCTGGCGCAGAGAGCTCTGCTGCAGAAAACGTTGTCCCGTCCCACCATGCATCTGTATCGATTGTACTCTTTCGGACAGTGGTGCTTACTGTACACAGGGATTGCACCGCAGAGCAACAGAGTGAGAGAGGGAGAGGAGATACAGGGAGTGGTGGGTGGTGAATGAATTTAGCTTTTTTTTTTTTAGCTTAATGTTGCTGCAACACAGAGGCATGCTTAAGCGCTGAATTGTGAGACAGAGTGCGTTTACATCCATATACTCTGCATTCAATCTTGCATTTCTGTGCATATTTACATGTGTAATTATAGGGGATGCATGTTCTGTATGTATGGATATGCAGACACACATTGTTGTACAGTATTTATTTGCCAACATCTGCAATGCAGCCCAGTCAAGGCTTCAGCCTCATCTATTTACATTCAGACCATGTATACTAGTGGGAGCTCTTCAGCGTCCCCAACTCTCTACACTGCACACAGCATCCTGCTGTTTGGCACAATTAACATCTGTGCTGAAGGTGGGGTGATATTAATATTCCATAATGTCAGAGCCGACCTGAGGAGACAGTGAACATAGAGGGACTAAGCTGACCCTGTGTGTTTGGGCTGTAAGGTGCATAGAAAAAAACAGAAGAACCACTATCGAAACATGACAAACTGTATTAGTGCTGTTCTTTATTTCAAAATACTACACGATTCTTCAATGTTGTGTTCATGTGGTCTTTGTCAATCTTGTAATAGTAAAGAGTCATGAGCCATGTAAGCACAATTAAAAGGCAATTAAGTTTAAATGACCATAAAAAGCATGAGTATGCAGTATACAAAACAACTGAAATTGTACAAGTCATTTGGACTGTTATGTGTCATCTACTCATAGTACGCTGAAACAGTACAGACCTCTATTATTTTTATACTACCAAAACTGAGTAGAGTGCAAGTCTAAGAAAGAGGGGATGGAGGCAGAATGAAAAGTTTAAGTTGCATGTGTGATCGAAGATATTTCAAACTCATAAATGTGAAATCTCTTTTGGTAGTGAGAAGTTTCACAGAAACTCAAACGATGTAACTAACGGGAAGAGCTTCTTGTGTGCTAACATGATTGTTAGGCAGACAGAAAACAGATGGGGATGTAGCCAAGCTGCTGAATGATGGTCAAAGAAAAACAAGAAGACAACCTCCTCCAGTGAGACAGATGCTGCGTCAGCTTGCAGACAACACGAACACATCACAGGAACAAGGGGACCAATATGCATGCAAAGTTGGTGCTCACAGACACGCTCACATTAAGATATGCAACGCAGTAACACAAGCACATAGCTCTGCCTTCTAGCAAAAAAAAGAAAAACAGATACAACATCCTTATGTAAACAATAATATTTCTTCTTCCCAAACACTGTAATCGGCCAGCTGCTGGTGTGGGTGATCATTTGTGTGTCAGTATTTGTGTCTGTGAGGCTAAACTGACACTCTAAATGCTTCATAACATGCTCTGATAATTAAAATAAAACCTGTGAAGTAGGTCAGCCCTCCACCTACACCCTGTAATGGTTTATAGCAGGTGACGCAACCGTTGCTAGCTGCCTACTAATGGATGCCATTATATTGTAATGTCTTTGTGACTGTGTGCAGGGCCATTTAACTGAGGGGCAGATTAGATTAGTGCAAACACTAAGCAGGTCGATGCAATAAAAACAATGTTTCATACATGCTCGCTGATTTTATAACAACCCCGTGGAGTGTTAGTCATTTGTGTGCTGCAGCCTTGATCCCGCAAAAAAAAAAAGGGATGGAAACAAAGTATCAGCTGTTTAAACACTGAACGGCGGAGTTGGCTGTGAACATTTCACTTGTCTCCAAATTATCTCACACACAAGATAAACCCCATCAATAGGATTACAGTTCCATTGAAGAAGAAGCCAGACCGGCAATGTCTATATACTGGCATGACTGTGTTAGATGTTGAGGTGTTTCCAATTCATTGATAAAAACATGCAAAACATTCATTCAGTTTTCTGTAGATAGAAAATAAATAGTTGTACTCGATCGTAAAACATCAATGGCCTCTCTTTGCATCACTCTTTGCAGATTATGTTTATGATTACTAGGCTGTGTTTTTAATAATTATAAAGAATTTGAGGAGAGAGAGAGAGAGAGAGAGAGAGAGAGAGAGAAACGCAAACCATTACCTAGTCCAAAGATAATTGCCTGCGTTTTCATATCCTTTGCAGCCTTGGTCATCTATCATTATTGAGCACCTAGCCACACAACCGGCAGACTTTTTTGTTTCCTTGGCAATAAGCAAGCTAAATCCTGCTCCACTTCTTGAGGTGGAAGTGAGTCAACAGTGCTGTTGTACAAATCGCCCCCATACTGTCCTCATTCTTTGTATGAGCTGGTTGTAGAGTAGAGAAATGAAAAAAAAAAAAAAAGGAGCATAGAGACAAATGATAGTGTCCTGCCATTGACAGGAGCAGCCCAGAACAAGGGCTTATCTGAGATGAACGTGCTGGTGGCCTTTGTTTGTTTTTGTTTATTTGTTTGTTTTTGGACTGTGCATGCAGTCATCCGGGAAAGCAGAAATGAGCACTGTTGCTCTTTTCCAGCGTTGCTCCTGTTCATATTGAACACCTGGGAGCTGTCAATACAGCCGCTGCATTGTTAGCCAAAGAGCAGCTGCACTGAAGAGAGGTACAGTCTCTCCATGATTAAACTGATGACCCATTGTTGACAATACCTGCAACCTCTTCTATCTTCTATTGCTCTGACTTGAGAGCAGTAGTATCTCTACATGAGGACTGGAATGATAACTCGTGTTGATCTGCTGGAAGCATCAAAGGTGTGAGAAGTGTTTTCTACTAGGTCTTTGTTTATTATTTTGTAAGTGTTGTGATTTTGGAGTGTTGATGGACACAATCTTAGGTCAGCTCCCTTTACATGAGCCTGATTAGTAGCTTAGGAGCACTAGATGTAGCTCAACTATAAAAGAAGAAAAAGACCAGGCAATCTTTCTACCCCCTGACACTTCCCTCTGACTAATAGTTCTACCTTAATGTTTTTTTTTTTATTATAAAATACCATCCTTGTCAACATTGTTTTATAATGTTGTGTCTTTCTTTTCATTAGATTAAATACATGGTTATCTGTTAACCTTGAGAACATTGTATCTTTTACTTCCTTTGGGTTCTTAACTATGACATGTCTTGCCACTGTAACTTCGCTAAGTGCTGTGCTCGTGATGGATTAACGGATTGGGTCTTTGTATCATAACAATGAGTAAGGTCTTTTTACCTGCTCTTTTGTAATATTAAATAACATTTTACCTGATTTTTGTAAAGTGTCTCGAGATAACATTTGTATTGAATTGGCGCTATGCAAATAAAGATTGATTGATTGATAAAGATCGACTGGGTAAAAAAAGACTTTCTGAACTGGTTACAACCTGAAGCCCATGGTCACAGATACTCTTCACATCAGTGCATTTAATAAGGCAAAACTACATTCATACACTTGATAAAGTTGGAAAAAAAAACCCGGAATTTAATAGATATTTCTGAAAAATGTGACTGCGAAAAACAAACCAACTCCTTAATAAATATTCAGTTTAAACCCCTTATAGCATTGGCCAACATCCAAACAGCAAAGTAGCGTTGTACTCATCTCACACATTCTGCTGACTGGAGAGATTGGTGGGACTCCAGCAGGATGAAATGCACACGCAGGGAAATATCTATTATGTTGTGACAGCACTTAAGACCACTATGCATCCTCCATTTCATAACATAGCATCAAGGGAACACACAGACCTGTGATGTCATTCACATGAGGGCACATGCACTCAAATCATCTCAGTGAAGGAGACAAAGTGAAGACTGGTGACCACCACTAGCATCAAACACCCGTTGGAGATAATGCAAAGGCTGGCATGACATTGTGTTGTTGGCATAACTGCACTGGTGTGCAGAAGATCTGACTCCTGTGGACTCAGTCAGCATAAAAATGCCAAGTCACCATGGTAACAAGGGATGCAACACGCTTTGCAAAGGTGGATGATGGAGACACAGCATTATTCTCCACCAGCATCATCAACATTGTCTGCTACAGCTGTTGGAAATACGGGTGATTAAAATCTTCCTAAAAAAACACACACACACACACACACACACACACACACACACACACACACACACACACACACACACACACACACACACTGGATAGCCCGACAGATTTTGTGCACCACACACACGCACAGCCAAAGCCTACTACAGGTCACGTTGAAGCTTCTTCGTGTTATGTAACGGCTTGATTTACAGTGGTAGCAATTACAAAGCGTTGACAATTTCAGCGGCATTTAAAGCTGTATCATTCCCGTTTAACAGTCGATCTGAACTCCCTCTGCGTTTTTGCGCCAGACACGTCAGAAACCACCAGCGTTGGTCCACAAAGTTGCATAACATTTCAGTCTCATATCAGCCTTCTTCACCAGGATATTTAGAGCTATCCATTGCATTTTGGAGGGATAATCTCAACATGAATACCAACCCACAGGCGAAGCAGCCCACTGAGATGTTGTTGTCATTTCCATTCGCGTAAAACAGGAGCGCATTTTTTTGAGGTCTACCCACATGAAGACATCCGGAAAGGAAAACATCTGGGAGAAAATGTTTGTGGTGCAGGGTGGATGTGTTAGCGCCTACCTGTCCGCAGGTTAAATGACAGTCGGGCTTCAACCAGATAGGGAGTGTCGCTCTTGGAGCGGAGTCTCCGGATGGGTCTGCGGTCTCTGCTGCCGTCTTGAGTGGTCGCCATTAATCTGAACCTGCGTCCAGATGGTTACTGCTGCTGGCCGACCGAGGGGCAAGAGCAGCACCACCACCACGGCCAGTCACTCACACACTGAGAAGAAGCTACTGATGGAGAGGAGGGAGGGAGTTCACACACACACACACACACACACACTCACACACTGAGAGATAGAGAGAGAGGGAGACACACACAGACAGACACACTCAGAGAGAGAGAGAGAGAGAGAGAGAGGGGGAGGCTATTTTTTAAGGTAGCATTTATTTATGAATAGCCTTTTTTTTCCCATTGAAAACTCATACAATAGTAGGTCTACTGTTAAGCAATCAACAACACCAAGGGGTGGTACTTCCACCGAAGAAGAAGCACATTTTCAGCATTAAAATATAACCATGTTTTTTTACATTATAACAATTGGACAATTGGATTTTATTTTTGTTGACAAGAACACTTCAATTGTGCAGCATGCCACTTGAGTAGGACGGTGAATAGATCATCCTGAATGAAAGTCACTTACGGCGTATTGCCACTAGATGTCGCCCCTTAACTAAAGTTTCACCTTTTTCTTTCCTAACTTCAGTTGTGAGCATTTTTTCTTTTTTTTTTTTAACGTTTTGCGACAGTGTAGTTCGTTTACGGCCCCTCATTATATTTGCTGCTGGCAGAGGTAAACAAGACAACTTGGCGTTACTTTGTTTCCCTTCGACAGCTGGATTATAGCATTGCGTGGTAAGTACGATAAAGTTACCAAGAATAGTTCATCACCTACACATGTCACAGTCTTATTCACGTGTGTGTTCTCATGTTTGGACGTGCATGTTACTCCCTTTTCGTGTAGCCTATCAGACAAACTTTTGACTCCTAGGTAAAAAAAAAAAAAAAAAAAGCAGTGAATGTTAATGTCTTCTGTGTGACTTCAGCTTGTCAAATGGAGTTTACTCGTAATTAAACTACTCAACTATTGAAAGCTAAGTGGCTGGTTGGTTGGCGCCATCTGTTCATCTCAATGCGGTAGTGAATTGTCTCTTGCACATTGGCCCTGTGCAGCCAGTAAAACCTGTTTCCAAACATTTGGCACATAGTTTGTTCAAACATGCAGGTCGCGCCCTGTAGTCTTTTTTTATTTTTTTATTGAAGTGTGTCTCAATACAACGCCTGAACTTGCCTTGCTTCTTCGTCCTCTGTATTAAAATGTATTGTATGCACTTTGTTGTGTTATCACAATCACAGAACACACATGAGACCACTGCCCTGATTGCTCAACCATAGTGCATGCAGTCTCACACAACTATATGCGTTTAAGTGTTTTAGGGTGACAGCTGAATATTCACCTCTTCAAAATAATGTTTTACCAAAGTGTCATAACTTCGATCAACATATTTGCATATTGTACATCAGAATCAAAGGTTAAATGCGGGTTTTCTTGCATCATATTGCAACTATTAGTGGAATTAATCAAAAAAGAAAGTGTTTTTTTTTATGGCTGCACTCGTATGTAGGTATTCTGGTTCATCATTTGTACACATGACTTTTTGATACTTGGGGGGTCTTTGTGAGGGTTTAAGTTAAAGTAATGTGGGGTTAAAGGATACCTGGCTGCACAAACAGAAGTCAAGTCCAGCAGAGTTCAGGTCAAATAATGTGGTTGTTTTTTTTTAACACCAAAAAGTCATAATGCAGTGAAATAAACATTTAACCAATTTCACAGTTGTTGTTGTTTTCATTTTGTTTTCTCTTCTCTGTTTTTATGTGTTCGTCTTTTAATCTGAAACACTAGTAACGATGCTCCTTCACAATCGAGCTGTGTTCGCTCTGGGTCTTCGCATGTGCTCCGCTCGTGTGAGGAGAGGACCTTGGATGGACACAACAAGACCCAACTCGGGTAAAACAAACAAACCAACAAAAACGTTTTGTATATTGTGTTTGTTGGGTGCTATGTAAGTTTACTGTTTACCCTTCATTCAACGCTAAATATAAGACAGGTCATGCTTCAGACTGACAATAGCTAAATGTGGAAAATAATTCTTTGAAAAGTTTTAATGAAGGTTTTTAAGGAGGACTTCAAAATAAGTTTTATAAATATTGTAGCATCATGGGATATTACTGAGGCGGTAGTTTTAATGACATCTACATAGTTCCTGAATAATCAAACAGGAATTAGTAGATAATATTCATTATTTGCTGTTAGAGAATTTAAATGAAAATATATTTCTCCTTCAGAATTTGGAAAGTATACACGATGAATGGAAGGACTAAATATCAGGACAACATGTGAAAAAAGTTCTGTTATTATTCAGTTCAATCTGCTGCCATGTTTTGATAGTAAAAGATAAGTTATTGAATGGAAAAAAAAATAAAAAATCATTAAAAGTTTTGTTTTTGTCTCCTTTTTTTCCCCTCTAAGACATGTCTGAGTTCCGTGAAATCTTCTCCAAAGCAAAGCACATCGCGATCATCACAGGAGCAGGTGTGAGCGCAGAGAGCGGAGTCCCAACCTTCAGGGGAGACAATGAGAAGTGGAGGAAATGGCAATCTCAGGTTTGAAAACAACAACAAAGACACGCTTGTAACTGATTGCATGATTTATTTATTGTGTCTTAATTTAGGTCAGCGCTCTGTTTTAAGTGTGTTTTACAGCTGTGTTTCAGAGTCCTTGTTGATGAGAGGGTGTATTTTCTGTTTACATTGTTAATCTTCACATATCTCTGTGGATTTATCTAAGTGATACGGCCAGATAAGTGTTGTTTGTTTCATAATATGGCTTCTTGTGGTGGGCTGTAGAAAGATTAACCTACAGGCTACACCCCCCTCCCTAATTGAGGTAGATAAAGTTACCTTAGAATACTACACTCTTGGTTAATATCTTTGCAGCTCCAAACCATGTCCATGTTGATGCATTCTTAGGACCTGGCAACCCCAGAGGCCTTCTCTCGCACCCCATCTCGGGTGTGGGAGTTCTACCATTACAGGAGGGAGATGGCTTTAAACAAGAAGCCCAACGCTGCACATCTGGCTATAGCAGAGTGTGAGGCCCGCCTGAGGAAGCAGGGGCGCACCGTGGTCGTCATCACCCAGTGCATAGACGACCTGCATCGGAAGGCCGGTTCTAAGCATGTGCTCAAGATTCACGGTGAGAGGTGGCCTAGAACTACACGCCACACATTAGATGTCAATCCTGATATTTTATAGGAAATAAAAGACAATAATAGTACATTCTGAATGATGCTAATCAGTCACTCCCTGCTAAGTGCTAAGACTAGCTCTTTAACTCAGTAGAATGCCAAATGGAGCAGCAAGAAATTCAGCCAGTCTCACAGATGACTGGAGAAGATCCTGAAGTATTTACTAATTCAAAAATAGACATCATGAATCCAGAATCGTTTTGAATCGTAAAAAATAGATTCTCAATCAAATCGCGAGAGACACCCAAAGATTCCTGACCCTATTACTCGGTGATAAGTGGAAACTGTGACAGCCCCTTGGTTGGTTCACTTTTTTTCCCTCTCTGTTATGGAGAGATTTTGTGATTCAGAGTTGTTGGTCATTTTAAAAACTAACATTGCCTGAGCCCACAGAGTTCCTCACATATTTACGCTCAGTGAAAACAGTCTTGTGATGACATTATCTCAAGTGTTATCTCATTATGGCCTAGTCTGGCTCTCTGTTTTCATACAGTTTCAGGGTGATTTATGGCACAACACGGACAAATTACTTATGTTTGAGTCAGGCGACAGAGACATCGTTGTTTACGAAGTCTGTGCAGAGAGCAGTTTTCTGTGACCCCAGCCAGCCTCACTGACACACAGCTGTGTTTTCAATGTTAACCTGCAGGCAGTCTGATGGAGACACGCTGTGTGAGCTGCGGACATGTGACCGTGAACAAGCGGAGCCCCATATGTGCTGCCCTGAAGGACAAAGGGTAAAAGGCAGGACTTCTTGGAATATACACAAACACACACAAACTAAAAAAGATGTAGGATTTGTAGCATGATGTCTTCAACTTGACCTCTGACTTGGTTATGTTCCATTGACACGGCGTCTCTTTATGTGCAGTGCACCTGGCCCAGATGTTGCTGACGCACAGATTCCAGTGGATAAACTGCCACGGTGAGATTACTGTCAGTTGTTGTTACAAACACAGAGGGTCAGATTTACTGAGTCTCTTGTAGTGCTTTTGTGTTGCACACTAGGCCAAGACCTTTCCTACATTAAACAGGTGAACTGCCTTGAAAACAAGTATGTCTAATAATCTTAGGTACACATTTGAAAGGTACCACTGAGGGCTGTCTCTCTCCTCCATTTTTATCTGCATTTAAATGAGGATTTGGCACTTACTAAGTTGATGCATAAAGTTGCTTAACTCTATGCATGTCAGTTTTACATGCAGATGTAACATACAAGTTGGCAACATACAAGTAGACAAGAGAGGATACTGTAAATACATTAAATATCTTAATAATTAAAATTAACAAAAGTAGAAAAATATATTTTTTAATTGCTTAGAGTGTACATAACGTTTGTTTGCTTTGCTTGTAGCACATGAGATGTATCCAAACCTCCATGTAATGCCTAGCTCTGACTCTGCATCTCTGCCTGTTTCCTTTAGAATGAAAAGCTAGGGAGGACTTGTTGATGGTATAGATTGGAGTTATTTTAGGGCCAATCTCGTATAGAGGGTATAGAATACACACAAAAAATGTGTTTTGTTATTGCTTAGCAAGATGCTTGAATAAGGGGGTGATATATGCAAAAAATATGTGATCATCAATAATTAAACATTTATTTTGCTTTTTTTGGGGGCTGTAACAATCCTCTTCATCTGCTACTGGCTTCATGCGGTTCCTCTGTTCCTGTCTCTCCAGCTCTGTCTAACCTAGCTCCCTCTCTTTCCCTGTTGCAGTTCAAGTTCTTAGGACTTAGGTTCTCAGTATGCATTGCATACTGTTTTTTCTCTTCTTTTCTATTTACCTAGTATTTCCATTTTTTTTGCATTGACAGTATAGATACATAAAGTAAAACATAACTGTGGAGCTGGGAACTTGGACGATAATAATTACAATTTCTCTGAGCTTTGATATCGGGGAAAAAAAGGAAACCATGCCCACTGTTGCTTAACCTGCAAAATTGACTTTATACTGATGTATCAACAAGCTGCTGCCCGGGTCAGTCTGTGTGAGCGTAATGTGAATGTGTTATCTCTGCAAGTCTGGACCCAAGAACTTTGTTTTATCATGCACTAAAGTAATTTGAGGGCTATATTAACCTGCCTCTGTATAAGGAATATGGTCAAGGCCGCCACATGGGGGCAGTGGTGGGCTGTGTTATGGACAGAGTCACATGCAAACAAAAATGTGAGAACAGCAACAAGGAACATTACACGACCTGTAGGAAAGAGATTTGCTTTAACTCAGTTCTTGCCTTCATTTCTTCATGACGATTGAAAAGCGACTTCTTTGCTTTTCATGGGTTTCATTCATCTCTGGCCTCACAGTCTTTGAAATTCTGCCTTTGTCAATCTTTCTTTTGTGCTATGGCCAACTTAACACTGTAAAATGAAAAAAATGACATATTAAACATCTCAGAAATATTTGCTGCTGCTGCATCAAGGTGTGGTGAAAGTGACTGCCATGGTCTGCTGCGGCCCAACGTGGTGTTTTTTGGAGAAACTCTGGACTCCCATATCCTGACCAAGGTGGAAAAAGAGATGGAAACATGTGACCTTTGTCTGGTGGTGAGTTATCCTCATTTTCGCATGCATAAATAACATATTCTCCTATTGAATAATAGTTATATATGAAATTATATCTTGAGCTAAAAAAAAAATGCATCACTGTACTGATCATCTGAAGCTGTTCCTCGTGTCCTTGCTTCTTGTAGGTTGGGACTTCCTCAATTGTTTACCCAGCAGCCATGTTTGGCCCCCAGATTGCATCCAGGGGCGTTCCCGTGGCAGAATTTAACAAAAACACTACACCCAAAACCGAGTACTTCACGTAAGTCAGACAGAGATTTGGAGTGTTGAAAAAGATACAACTATGCCTTAAAGTTAGCTTGAAAATATGAATGAAAAGTAAAACCAGAACAAATAGTAATGATGCATTATATACTGAGATTTAGTGCCACCTACTGGCAGCATGTTGGCAACCTCCACACTTGTGGACCACTTGTGTAGTTATTGTATGAATGACTGTCTTTATTGTACTTCCACCTCAGTGAGAGACCTTCCTGCCGCTGACTAAAATTCTTCTCTCTTTTTGTTTTCTGTCTGTGTGATATGTGTGTGTGTGTTTGATGTGGCACAGGCATCATTTCCAGGGTCCATGTGGAACAACGCTGCCTCTGGCTTTGGCGCGACATGAGTCGGAGGTTATTTAAAAGGGAACAGATGTTTAAGAGGGGAGGACCTGTACAGAAAAACAGAGGCTTCTTCCATAGACCAATGCAATACAAGCCTGAGGAGGGCTTCCGTAATATTCATTCATTCATTCATTTTTTTATTCCAAATATATGCCTTAAATGACTCTTGCCATTTATGTTTGTAAGAAGGAGAGATGTATAGAAAAGCGCTTTTTAAGGCTTCTACTTGAATATACAGCTTACTAAACTGGAATTGGGATATTGTATGTACGGTATTTGGTGCCTAGATTTAGGCAGAAACTATGCATGGTAAAATAAAGGGAATGCACAATGTATGTATGTAGGTTTTTGCATAGGAAAACATCTCATATATCGGTTGGTACTGTTATTCTTTTACTTATCTTTCATATGACATGCTTGTGATGCTTCGTCATGTTTGAATATGCTGTGCTCTAATCTTATGCTGTAGATCAGTCTATCTTTCTCTTTCGCAAAGAAGCAAAATATTCCTCTTTTTTTTTTCTTGCCTCAGAATGTACAGATGTACATAGCATAAAGTAATCCTTGTGCCTTTCAAAACTGTTTACACAACCTTGACCAAATGCTCGATCCAAACCTCAAGTGCAAATCAGCCGATGTTACAGAGAATAAGTCGTGTGCAAAGACTTTTCTTTTGACCAAGGACAGAGGACGTGTTGTTTGACTGTGTTTATGACATCAGCAAAGTTACATTTCTTGGATTATTCATGATGCGTTTATACAAACTTTAATGTGTAGTTTCATACTATATATATATGTGTGTGTGTGTGTGTGTGTTTAAATGAAGTTCATGGAAATTATCAGAAGATGCAAGAAATTATATCTTCAATAACTTGATTATCTGTGTTTTGAATCCATCAACATCCTGCACAATTTCTAAAGATGTATTCTAATAAAACTACCAATGCAGTTATACAGCACATGATTATTAAAACCCTAAATGTACATTATGTTGTTTTCATGTCTTATTGTAACACAGGGAAGTGAAGTGTACAGTTATGTGTGTGCCTAAAATGAACACTAGGTGTCAGCATGCAGCTTGCAATCCTAAACATTGCTTACATATATCAATGTGCGCTGAAAGGGACACAACCTTGTATCTACTTGGATTCTGATTTTAGTATGCATGAGTGAGAGGAAGGGTTGTTACGACTGAGCCGAGCTGAGAAAACAGTTACCGACGTCAAATGTAATGCTGTTGAAAAATGGAAACAGGTTGAAGTGGGGAGAAGTCTTTGACTATTGTCCCAGTTGATCTCTTACGGAGGTCTTGCTACTTATGTCGTTTTAAGATAATATCCAATATAATATTAATTAACTTGTTTGTTTGTTTTTGCCGAGATTTTTGTGCAAATTTGTAAAAAAAAATTGAGAGTTGCCTAGGACTATGTTTCCCAACCTTTTTTTTCCTATAGCATCTTTCATTGACAACTTTTGACCTTCGTTAAGTTGTCTCTTCTGTGAATAGTTTCCCCAAATAACAATTGTTTGCTTAATGGAAAATAGACTTGTAAAAACAATTATCATACAATGCTAGAGGTAGACTCTAAAATCAGCCAACACAGTTTTTAAAATAAACGTGGCATTGGCCTCTTTAAAAACTGTATATCTATTGATATGACTTACGTAATGATGCTTATTATTATGCTCATGCGATAGTAGATGTTGACTTTTCAGGTAATCTGAAGACATTGGCTACACAAAGTAGGTGACAGTATGCACCTTGAAAAATGTTACATAAATAGGTGCACTATGTTTTAGATGCAACCTTATTTAGGCCAGTTTTCTTTTATGACTTGTGGATTTTACATTTTTATAGGGATTGTATTTAATGTCTACTGTTATCCAGAGAGGTCAAAAAGCTCCAGCACCACTTGAAGTATAAAGATCGACTTCATCAGACTGACGCTTTTCGGTTCGTGACCTTACCCTGCTTCTACAGTGCTGTTCTCCAGATGCCATCATGATAAAGATAGGAATAATATCTTAAATTCACTACAGGAGAAACTTGGTGGTATTTGCATTACATGGAAAAAAATATGTGCATATTTGCAGCATTGGCAATCAGTCAAAGTGAGTTAGACAGTATTATCATAACAGACACAGACAATCCAATGCCTTGCTTCCATAAATATCTCACAAGCAAAAAGGTAAATATGACATCACCAAATATCTATTCTTTCATTTTCTTTGTGTAATTTTGCTACTTTTAGCTTTATCTTGCAACTCTGTGTGGATCCCAGCTGGTTGAAAAAAAAACTCTCACATACATCCTACTGATAAATATCGAGCTCCTAAATGTATTTATCTTAATTGACTTACTGGACTAACTTGATTAAGTCATTCAATGGAAATGAGATGGAAAGAGGCCTACGAGTCACTTAAATTATGTAATGATAGTTCTAAAGGGAGAGTGCCTCACACATTCACTTTGTCGCTCCCAAGAGAGCAACAAAATGTGTGTGAGGAAAGGTAGGGAGAATAGACTGTCACAAAAATAGTATAGTAGTAATAGGCACGTAATCCTTTATTGGTATCTCGGGGGAGTCCCTCAGGGCTGGTTTTGGGACTGCTGTAGTTGTAGCACTTAAAAGTTTTATTCCACTTAGCATCGCAGCTCAACAAACACACCACAGCTCCTCTCAATTCCCCAGTACTATTTCTTTTTAAGTCTTCTGCCTTCCCTGTTCTTGCTCCTCAACAGTTTCTGTCTCTGCTTAACGATTAGCATCGAGATCCTTCAGTTTTCCTTACAGTATCCCCACCTGTTTATGTATACCATCATGGCCATTGCCCTGCCCTGATAACACCTCATTTACGTCTCGATAATTGCGGCCTCCTTTAAAATAGAAGTAAGGCCAAGTCCTATTTATCACCAGTAGAAAAAGAACATGAAGAGCCACTTAAGAGAAATCCCTTCAGTCTGATTCAGTCATTTCTGGAGCTGATGTGAACAAACACAGAGAGCTGACAACTCTGCTCTTGAGTCCTGCAGCTCATTCATGATTGCCATGCAGAGGGAGGAAATAGTAGAAGTGGAAAGGTTCTTGTGTGACCCAGAAGCCTTGGGGTTAATAGACTTATCATCATTGGTGGCAGCTCTACAAATATCTGTCCGTCTCTTTGAATGAGGAGCTATATTGACCCAGAGATGGCATCTGTTTGTGGTTTTAATGTGAGTGTCTGTGTGTGGTTGACTGTGTGACTTATTTCTTGGAGACTCTGTGTTTGGAGAGCGGTATTTGATAGCCAGCTGGATGGTTGTGTGTTTGTGTGTGTGTGTGTAAATGTACATGCATCATGGGAAAGACTGTCTGAGTGTGTGTGTGTGTGTGTGTGTGTGTGTGTGTGTGTGTGTGTGTGTGTGTGTGTGTGTGTGTGTGTGTGTGTGTGTGTGTGTGTGTGTGTTGTGCTTTGTGGTGCTCTCATCTGAATTCTCTTTCTGTATGCAGACTGGCAGAAGTGTCAGACCAAACCAGGTCAAGCTTGGTAAGGAACCGTGAACATAACACAGATACATACTGTTGCTTTACAGTTACACACAGCCTGTTCATGTGCATTAGGTATGGTGAGGCTCATTCTGCCATTTCAGGAGAACAGTGTCTGTGTTTCAGAAACAGGGGCGTTTCATCCAAATAGTACACAGTGTCGAATCGAAAGCTTGTAAAAAAAAACCAACTGGAGTAGGTTTCTAAAGAAAAATGAAACATTGAACATTTGATAACACATTGGATATGAAGCTACAGGGATCTATGGCATTTAAGCTTTGTTTGAAAAAATATGGTGTTCCACATGCATGAATCCCAGAATGAAGACCCAGAATATTTCTCATATTCTGTTTATACTGTTGATAGCATTGTGTGAATTATGTGAGCAAAAAGCTCCAGCAACACTTGAAGTATAAAGATCGACTTCATCAGACTGACGCTTTTCGGTTCGTGACCTTACCCTGCTTCTACGGTGCTGTTCTCCAGATGCCATCATGATAAAGATAGGAATAATATCTTAAATTCTCCACAGAAGAAACTTGGTGGTATTTGCATTATATGGAAAAAAAATATGTGCATATTTGCAGCATTGGCAATCAGTCAAAGTGAGTTAGACAGTATTATCATAACAGACACAGACAATCAATTGCCTTGCTTCCATAAATATCTCACAAGCAAAAAGGTAAATATGACATCACCAAATATCTATTCTTTCATTTTCTTTGTATAATTTTGCAATACTTTTAGCTTTATCTTGGAACTCTGTGTGGATCCCAGCTGGTTGAAAAAAAACCTCTCACATACATCCTACTGATAAAAATCAAGCTCCTAAATGTATTTATCTTAATTGACTTACTGGACTAACATGATTAAGTCATTCAATGGAAATGAGATGGAAAGAGGGCTACGAGTCACTTAAATTATGTAATGAGTTTCACTACAATTAAGTTTAAACAAGCATACAAAAGGGCAGGCACTATAGTCTAGTTACAGGTGAGTGTACAAGAATAAGTTCTGATTTTACATTCTTAGATTTTCTTTGTGATTTTCTTTGTTTTTATTTCTGAAAAATTAAACAGGCTGTTTGTGATAGATTAAACTAAAACAAGCCATACTGATCTGTTAAAAAGGTGCTTCAATCAAAGGGACTGTCACTGAACACTACATACATCATCTATTAAGGCGATGTTCTTTTCTTCTCCACCTTCACATGGCATGTTTCCATCATTACTCTCAGCGTAATTTGATATTTACATTCAATTCTGCGTTTCCTCTTCCTGCCTCCTTCCCTTACACACACACACGAGGAGGAAAGAACCAGAATGTAAAGATTATTTAATTACAATATAATTAATACTGTATATAAATGTTATGAGACTGTTATTCAGGACATTCCCAATCTGGCAGATTTACTGTGTTTGCATGGCACACACATGGCATACCAACATGCCTGCATACCATTCATCATCCTCATAAGATTTCTGTTTGCCAGAGAGGCAGCCACCCTCATCACCACCTGCAGCACCCCGCTTGGCATTCAGAGGGTGGTGTCTCGTTCATTCATTACTAGCGGAACATTAGTCATCCGTCACAGGCTGCTGTTGCCATGACCCGTTAGTGCCAGGAAGGGTTTAAGTCAAGTGACAGATGGGCGACCCATGCCAAAGTCCAGCAGTATGTATACCAGGATCCTCCTGTTCCCCCTCTCTAATAGCACCATATCCCCCCCCCATCTCTCTCTCTCTATGAATCTCTCAGCCTGTGATTATTCCAGCCTCACTGATCTAACCCAACTTTTGAATGAGGGTAAATACAATGTGACAGGTAAACAAAGAGAGATAAATGGATGGGGGGTAGTAGAAATAGAAACTGAGAAGTGAAGTATATTTGGCAGTCGACCAAATTCGGACACCCAAAAAAGAAGCGCCATAAAAATTCTGTCTGGCTGTGGAGAAGCATCAAAGACAGGGTCTGTATGAAAGAGAAAAGAGACGGTTTTTTTTCTGATGCTGTACGTGACTCTTCAGGAGTAAGTAAAAGAAGCTCATGTAGTTTGATGTTGTGTTAAAGCTAAAAACCCCCCCCAAAAACACTAGACAATAAATTGATAAAACTAAATAACGATAATTAAATTTTGTACATCTATTTGTTTACAAGTCAAATATTTAACTATTTCATGAACTTCTAAATTGAACACCTTTTAATTTTGAACATTTAAGATGTAAACCCTTTGAAGCCTGGACAAATATTACTATTGTTGTTTTAACTCTCCCCTTTCTCCTGCCTGGAAGTCTCACTCCTCCGTGTTATCTGTCTCTGCTCCCCCGAGAGGAGGATGTGGGGCACAGGATGTAGGACATGTTGCTTTCAGATAGATAGTGTGGTTTTTTTACTCTCGTCTTCTTAAACTGAACTTTATCAGACAACACAAAAACACACTGCTGTGTTACTATGGTCTGCCTGTCAGTGATAATGTACAAGAATGCTGTAACGAGCCCAAAGACTGTTGGAAAATTAATTTGAAAATCAAACAAAACAGTGTCATCACTTACAGTGTTTCGACTGGAGTGTTATTAATCTGCCATTGGTTTGTTGTCATCGGCGTAATCAATATTTCAATGTTCCTTGTGTTGCAACTCCTAAATTGACTTCAACAATGGCCACTGATGTTTTGCAATTTTACAAGACGTGGCACATTCTTTTGAAGCAAATGTCAGACTGTGCATCAAACAAGATGAAAATCTGACATTCAAACTGCCATTTATGCATCTGCGCATGCAGGTCGAGACTTTTTCAAGGCAGCAGTGTGATAGAAGGATTGTTCCTTCACGTGTGTGAAGGTGCAGTTTTTCCAAGGAGGACTTCATGGTATGTTTGTGAACAGGGACATTAGAGCTTGTGGGGATGAGTGCAGAGGCATCGTACAGTAAAAAAAAAAAAGAGTAATTCCCTCTTCTGCTGATGGCTTCAGGTGTAAGTGCAAAGTCACACTCTGCTCGCCCTCATCTTTCAAAGAACAAAGAGAGGTCTTGTGGGAGTTCAGGCCACAAAGCTTCACGTCAAGGGCGTTCAGATAAGGAGAGAGAGAATCGTGCACCCCGCTGCACGCCGCATCTGCCGAGAATCATCTTCACATCCTCTATGTTCACTTTCTATTTCTGTCTTTCATCACACATAAAACCCTCTCAGACTGAAAGACATGAAACAGCCGAGCAGCTGAAATCATGTAAAACATCTGATTATGTATCCCACATATTTACATCGCAAAATGGTTACATGAATAACAGCTTGATGACTCAACAGCTTGAGATCTCTGGAGCAATTAAATCTTGCCCGCCACATGTCAGCTGTAAATGATCTTTGCAGAAGCTTGCTACTAAATTTGTTTCATGTCGGGGCCTTTGGTCATGTCCCAAACATGACTTTAATTCTCCAAGCAGCAGAATTTGAAGTTTTTTGTCTGGAGCAGGAAAGCTTAGAAAACTCAGGTGATGCTGCCTCCTCTTTAACCGTGCTTTACACTTGCTGTCATCAGCTGATCATCTCTAACCAAGGCTCAGCAGCTGCGAGTCCCAACAGTGTCCAGATGTGTTTGCTGGTCTTATAATCACAGACACAATGGCTCAACACCAGCAAATAAAACAGCCAGGCCAGACCCGTGGGGCAATGACAATGCATGTTGTGAATAAGCTAATGTCAGCCTTAATTAAAATGTGCTAAGAAAAAAGAAAACACCTTTTCTCACAGTTGTCAATCAGGTGTGCTGCTGCTGGATTTCCACAGAGAACAGATACATTAGATAACCGCAAAAGATGGAGAAACCTTGGAGAATACAAGCTTTATATGCATCCGAACAAATCTTTCATAACCTGGTGATGAATCTGTTTCTTTTCTTTTGCTTATGAAATACAAGACAAATATAAATCACATATGGCCACTAGTCACGTATTTTTCTAATAAACTTAAAAGATTTGTCAAAATCTAGCCTTGAGCAGGACCCATCACAACTCCATTTGTCAAGGCCGAAAACCGAATACACACATAATTACCAAGTCAAAACTGGACTGGGGGAAAAAAATCCACAACCTTATTATTCATTCAGCCCAGAGAGTGATTGTTTCGTGCTCCTTGAGATGTTTACAGCCACAACAGATAAATGTAGGAGCTATGACACCCAATGAATCCACTATTCTCACGTATCATATCTGTGGATGCACATGACAGTTCAATGGCAAAAAGATCATCGAACGGTTTTGGGCTGTATGTTTTTTTAAACGGTCAAACAACAACGCTTGATCTAAAACTGTCAGAAAATCTAGTAAGGTAGGAATAAGAAAAGAAAGCCCAGGATGGCATGTTATGTCTGTTGATGGCTTGATATTGATTTAAATATTCTGCGTGTTGTTTCTGGAATTAAGAATATTTAAGAATCACAAGACTTATGAGATATATATAAAAAAAAAAAATGTCAATCTTAACTGTTGGATCAATTTCATCAAAACATAATTGATGTGCAGTATATAGTTTAAAAAAGGGTCTACGTTAACTTACCTCTGATCTCTGGTGCCTTGTTTTTATTTTCTTTAATTGTCTTACATCTAAGGTAGCCTTGCTAACCACTGAGTTAAGTAACTGAACAATACAGAAAAAAAATGATTAAATCTTGATTGTGAGGTATGGTTTGTTCGAAATAAAGCTGAAAGAATAACCATCAAATGTATTCCTGCTGCAGAACCTTCCTTCCCCTGAATACTGTACATGATATGATCCTGTTTTCTCACATGACAGCTGGCTGATTGCAACCTTTTGCTTATCAACCTACACATCCCTGGGACTCGTTCAGCATCTCCATTACAGACAACACCACCCCTCTAATCTTTCACTCACATCAGCATTGCTAATAAGCCCCACTGCCAGAGTACACAGAGTATGGACACATTTATTTCAGCTGCAGACCATGATGACAGGCCTGCAGTGTATTCATCCTTCTTTATTAGAGTGAAGGTTTTTTTTTTTTAAGTGCTTTTTTATAAATGTTGTGATAAAAAAGTATTGTACTATAGACCTGTATTTAAAGGAACAAACAACTGAAGTAAAGAACCTTTGACATTCAACACTGGAAAATGAAGACGCAAGGTCAGACTCTTGTTTATAACGACAAGAAGTAAAGACCATGCCTGTTGCGCATGTGTCGGTGTGCAAGCTTATAATGGATCAATAGCCATCAGGTGCATGAGATTCAAGTGCAGCACCCTCCCATTGTGAAATCCTCTTAAAGCCTCTGATAGTTCAAGTAATCTGGGAGAGGCAATGTGTGAGTGTGTGAGAGTATGTGTGTGTGTTTGTGTCTATTCCATGTGCTGTGTCTCCTCCCACAAAGGCCGTCTGCAAAAATATCACGTGAACCACTAAATATTAGCACAAGAAGTGTTCACTGTGCAGCTCAGGGGGAAGGTGAGAAAGAGAGAGAGACACAAAGTAACACAATCAGAGAGACACAGAGAGAGAGAGAGAGAGAGAGAGAGAGAGAGAGAGGTGTAAACTAATTTGTCATTGATCAGAATTTAAACTCAATTGAAACAATGATTAATTACAACTTTGATCACCATTAGTATGCACAGTTTTTAGTCACGTGAATAGCGCAGAGGCTTTCTTTGAGTGAGCAAAAAGATCTCAAGAAAGTGCCAGAAACACCCTGTGCAGCTTCAGCTCGAGCTTCTTAAATTAGCATATTTATAAAACAATGCATGTTTACATCGCCTGACAACCTAAAAAAAAAAAGCAACATTACGATAAACAGCATATTTTGGGCTCTGCGAGTTCCCCACTCAGCAACCACAGCACTATTTTGATCGATAATAACAGCAAAGTCCTTGCCAGAACTTCACCTGCTGATGTTATATATGTCTAATGGAGAATCTTTCCCCTTACACAACTGCCCAGGACGGAAGCCTACAAATGTATGGACAGCTTTATGTATTTTTTTGGTATAGCTGGGTCAGTAATGCTGCCGTTTGGGAAGTGAAGGCCAAGGCATCATTAAAGCATGGGTGAGTGCCGAGTGCTTACATTTGCTTGTTGTTACATAAAGATAGCATCATGATCAGCTGTCACTTACAGTAAGTGCTCTGGGGCAGTAATGTTAGTTTAAAGGCAGTAACATTTTTCTCAAGTTAATGCAGTATTTCATGGCAGGATTAGGAGAAGTCGGTTCTTGTGTTCCCTCAGGGACAGGGGAGCGTCCTTTAGCATTAATCCACAAACTACTCCTCTTGGGGTTTTCTATTTTAGCTAGGATTCTGTAGAAGCACAACCCGGGCTTGTGTCCTCATTGGTTAGTACGTTAAAGGAAAAGTCCGGATGACGTTGTACTTATTTAGTAATTCCTGAAATTCTCATACATGGTGACATTATTACCATAAAACCCAATGGAGGCCGAAACACAAGTCAGATGATCTGAGCCCCAACACTTAAACCAGAATATCTACACTGCTATGGAGGTAAGATCAAAAGTTATAGCTTTCTAACTATTGCTAATGTTCCCTCCTTACCCAAGAAAACTGTATGTGCACCTGTTTACAGTCAGTGCAGATTGGGGCAATCTTTTTTACCATTCACCTTTCTTTACCCTTCAAAATATAGTATGACAATAAACTTTATCACATGCTTGAGTTCGCAACTTCTATCTATGATGACTTATTACTTGATCTAAGCGGTTTACATGTAAATTATTTTTACTAGGATGGCAACGACTGAGAAGATCTAACTCTATTAAATAAGATATCTCTTTCAAACTGTTAAAAAAAATCATATTAAATATCAATAAAATGTCTCAAAGTGTCACTCAGAGAAGTTTCACTAAACTGTAGACCACTTTGGGCTCTATGAAGTTTCATTGTATTGTTTCATTGGTCGCCGGCTTTGTTTGATCTGTTTTGGTTTAGTGTCACTTCTCTCCCTAGTTTAATTTCTAACTCCAGAAGGGAGGCTGTTTTCAATGACAAAACGTGTTGGCTACCATCCAGGTCCACAAAGTTAGCAACTAGCTGGCAAAGATAGTGGGGCATTTAGCAACTTAACAAACCTGTATGCCAGGGTAAGGTGGACCAATAGGCAGAAATTGATTAAAATACTTGTCAGAAGTTTTTTATTAGATTACATTTGTCCTAAAATGAGGTGTTTTGTGACCTTGAGTTTTGTGAAAAGGAGCTCATATCAACAGGGTTTCTACATCACGAGGAGTTTAGAAGAAGATATACTACACTACATACACACATGCACAAACACGATCCTATGGACATGCACTAATGGAAAGATGTCAGAGTGAGGGGGTTAACCCAGCAAGGTGGGGTTCAGCGCCTTACTCAAGGGCACATTGGCAGTTCTCAGGAAGTGAACTGCCAACTATCCAGCTTCCAGACCAATTTCCAGACTTGGTCCCCACTGGGACTTGAATCAGCGACCCTCCGGTTCCCAACTTAAGTCCCTACAGACTGAGCTACTGCCGCCCCGGTGACAAAAATAGATTTTCCTACACAGTTTGAGGGGGAGGTTAAAAGAACATTATCAGTTGGTTGCAATCAATAAATGGCCTGCAAGATGTCACTATATCATTGTTGCTTTCGGGTCCAGATTTTTCCAAAGGGATTGGTGGAGACCAAAACAGCGCAAGAAGAAAGCAGATAAACCGAGACAAATAGATATGCTTGTCTGGCTTGTAAACACGCAGATATACAATGAATAATGTGAGTGTCAGGTGAAGTCAGTTGGAGAGTAATGATCAAGGAAGCCATCACAAACAGAGACGGCTGTATTAAGGCATAGCAGATGAGACTCACCAACACTTGGGGAAAAACAGATGTTAAATAGGAACTTTATATTGAATGTCAAAGACACAACTTGGATTATGTAGATTGGGAGGGGATGTCATCTCATGTTAACCCAGTGCTGCTATTCTCACAGGAAGCTCATAGTTCCCTGGCCCTAGGGTGTTGATCAATAACCAGGAGAAAGTGGCCGTTTGCCTTGATCCTAATTAGTGCAGAGTTAAAGCAGATTAGCTCACGCCTGAGACCCTACCATAGCCTCAAACAAGAGCTCACTAATTATCAGGCTACCTAGAGGCAAGAGACATCTCAGTCAGCTTATGAAATCTTTTTTTCTCAGAAGACCATAAATAAACCAACAAAAATACACTAGATGGTTGGTTTTTCAATAGGGGGATGGGGGGGTGGAAGGGTGATTAGGGACATGATCCTTTCAAATAAATATAGTTTTCATGGAATGGAGAGATTAACTGTAAACCTTTATTATCAAAGTCAAGTCTGTTAAAACCAGAGTTCAGGGAAAGGTTAGGGACTGGAGGCCATGGTGAGATTAGTATGCGTTGCTAGCACTGTGTTTATGTGGTGTGCTGGTTTGTTTGTGACTGCGCATGAGTTTGCCATCATGTGATACAAGCCCTAGTCATCAGCCGAGTGTTGCAAATCAACAGTTGCTATTTATAGAAAATACCGTCTTCATAGGCCTCTGTTATACTATTTTCCTGTAAGGACAAATCAAATATTGTATGTCTATTTTGAAACGCAATCAATGTAGGAATCCTTTGATTGAAGCACCTTTTTAACAGATCAGTATGGCTTGTTTTAGTTTAATCTATCACAAACAGCCTGTTTAATTTTTCAGAAATAAAAACAAAGAAAATCACAAAGAAAATCTAAGAATGTAAAATCAGAACTTATTCTTGTACACTCACCTGTAACTAGACTATAGTGCCTGCCCTTTTGTATGCTTGTTTAAACTTAATTGTAGTGAAACTCATTACATAATTTAAGTGACTCGTAGCCCTCTTTCCATCTCATTTCCATTGAATGACTTAATCAAGTTAGTCCAGTAAGTCAATTAAGATAAATACATTTAGGAGCTCGATTTTTATCAGTAGGATGTATGTGAGAGTTTTTTTTTCAACCAGCTGGGATCCACACAGAGTTGCAAGATAAAGCTAAAAGTAGCAAAATTACACAAAGAAAATGAAAGAATAGATATTTGGTGATGTCATATTTACCTTTTTGCTTGTGAGATATTTATGGAAGCAAGGCATTGGATTGTCTGTGTCTGTTATGATAATACTGTCTAACTCACTTTGACTGATTGCCAATGCTGCAAATATGCACATATTTTTTTCCATGTAATGCAAATACCACCAAGTTTCTCCTGTAGTGAATTTAAGATATTATTCCTATCTTTATCATGATGGCATCTGGAGAACAGCACTGTAGAAGCAGGGTAAGGTCACGAACCGAAAAGCGTCAGTCTGATGAAGTCGATCTTTATACTTCAAGTGTTGCTGGAGCTTTTTGCTCACATAATTCACACAATGCTATCAACAGTATAAACAGAATAAGAGAAATATTCTGGGTCTTCATTCTGGGATTCATGCATGTGGAACACCATATTTGCAATTAAAACAGTTTAAAAAAATTGAATTAGATGACCACATAATTGTTAACCAACTATCAAAATGTTATCACAGCTTTCAATGCATTAAAAAAAAAGATTTACTTTGACAAATGAAAATAGACAAATAGCCAGAAACATACCAAATATGAGTAATCTTTGTGTAATGATAGATTAGCCTTTTTGTCAAACAAAGCTTAAATGCCATAGATCCCTGTAGCTTCATATCCAATGTGTTATCAAATGTTCAATGTTTCATTTTTCTTTAGAAACCTACTCCAGTTGTTTTTTTTTTACAAGCTTTCGATTCGACACTGTGTACTATTTGGATGAAACGCCCCTGTTTCCGAAACACAGACACTGTTCTCCTGAAATGGCAGAATGAGCCTCACCATACCTAATGCACATGAACAGGCTGTGTGTAACTGTAAAGCAACAGTATGTATCTGTGTTATGTTCACGGTTCCTTACCAAGCTTGACCTGGTTTGGTCTGACATTTCTGCCAGTCTGCATACAGAAAGAGAATTCAGATGAGAGCACTACAAAGCACACACACACACACACACACACACACACACACACACACACACACACACACACACACACACACACACACACACACACACACACACACTCAGACAGTCTTTCCCATGATGCATGTACATTTACACACACACACACACAAACACACAACCATCCAGCTGGCTATCAAATACCGCTCTCCAAACACAGAGTCTCCAAGAAATAAGTCACACAGTCAACCACACACAGACACTCACATTAAAACCACAAACAGATGCCATCTCTGGGTCAATATAGCTCCTCATTCAAAGAGACGGACAGATATTTGTAGAGCTGCCACCAATGATGATAAGTCTATTAACCCCAAGGCTTCTGGGTCACACAAGAACCTTTCCACTTCTACTATTTCCTCCCTCTGCATGGCAATCATGAATGAGCTGCAGGACTCAAGAGCAGAGTTGTCAGCTCTCTGTGTTTGTTCACATCAGCTCCAGAAATGACTGAATCAGACTGAAGGGATTTCTCTTAAGTGGCTCTTCATGTTCTTTTTCTACTGGTGATAAATAGGACTTGGCCTTACTTCTATTTTAAAGGAGGCCGCAATTATCGAGACGTAAATGAGGTGTTATCAGGGCAGGGCAATGGCCATGATGGTATACATAAACAGGTGGGGATACTGTAAGGAAAACTGAAGGATCTCGATGCTAATCGTTAAGCAGAGACAGAAACTGTTGAGGAGCAAGAACAGGGAAGGCAGAAGACTTAAAAAGAAATAGTACTGGGGAATTGAGAGGAGCTGTGGTGTGTTTGTTGAGCTGCGATGCTAAGTGGAATAAAACTTTTAAGTGCTACAACTACAGCAGTCCCAAAACCAGCCCTGAGGTACTCCCCCCAGACACCAATAAAGGATTACGTGCCTATTACTACTATACTATTTTTGTGACAGTCTATTCTCCATACCTTTCCTCACACACATTTTGTTGCTCTCTTGGGAGCGACAAAGTGAATGTGTGAGGCACTCTCCCTTTAGAACTATCATTACATAATTTAAGTGACTCGTAGCCCTCTTTCCATCTCATTTCCACTGACTGACTTAATCATGTTAGGAATCAGTAGCGGAGCGAGTGTGGGGGCAGAAGGTGCGGCCGCCCCGGGCCCACTGTTGTCTTAAGGGGCCCACTTTGAGCCAAATTTAACATGCATTTTGTTATTTAGTTGAATTTTCGAATAAAGTTAGTTTGACTAGGTCTGAGTCTCTCTTTTCTTTTGCCGCAATCAAGACACACAATGTATTTGTAGAGCAGAGAGGGGCCCCCCCTTCACTGCCAAGGGGGTTCTCAACTTCGGCAGCAAACAGCACCAGCGGGGTGCTGTGGCCTGTTTATAATGTCATTGATTCCACCTCTTAGCACCCCCTTTGCTGGGCCCCTCGCTGCTGTATGGAGTTTTAAAAACCTAGTCGTCTGTCTGCTTTATTTCTGTTTACCTCGCAGTTTTTCGTAACATTAAAAGTGTAAAAAACTAAATAAGAAATGTTTTCTCATTGACAACTCAACCTGGCAAGTCTCCTCCCGTTGCTAGCTCCACTAACCTAAATGAAACTAACCAAGCAAATAAACATGTTAGAGAGGAGCACCCAGCTATAGCTGCAGGAAAGCAACAGTGCTGATGAAAACTTAACTGGTAAATTGTTTCATCATTATTTGAGATTACGCTTAGATGCTGGTCTTTTGTTTGTGGGTCCATGTGTTGTAGACCGCTGTGTCTGCTTGGTTATCGTACTGTATGAACGGCAGGCCATTGCTGTCACACTGTTTACAAAGTTTGTTGTTGTGCGTGGGTTGATAATGTGGGTCTTATTGTATTGTCTGTGTGGCTGGATGAGCGTCCAACTTCACTGAATGTTAAACTGTAGTTGCCTTCTGTCTTTGGTTTCCCGTCCGGATAATGAAGTCTGCTTTACTTGTTTAATCGGTGGACTATGCGCACAGACATGTCAGCACTTGTTCTGCTTAAATATCAGCAGGTCACTCACTGATAAGTCCCTGTCACTGTTATAGCACCCTTTGTAATCTGCAGCAGAATTTCTCTTCGTCCCGCCCCGTCTTTTATCTCCATACATCCGATACTAAACCATAAATGCTATACTATATTACTATGTAGGCTACAACATAATCTATATAGCCTATAGACAGTTTAAGGGCCCACTATTGGTCCCCGCCCCCTCTGCAATGACCCATAGGCTCCGCGCCTGGTCACAGAGGAGCCCTGCAGCTCCCAGTCAAATCGTCTTGACTGTGCGTTGAGTAGCTGAGACCTGTCTTATCTTCACCTCATAATGCGCAGGCGTGATCCTATCTAAAAAAAAAGAAGAAAGAAGCTTTTAGACGTCGTGTGCGCTGCTCTCCTTGAAACGGACTCGTACATTTTGAGAGATTTATTTTGAACGCGCAAGAAAAAAAAAAAAGAAGAGAAATGAAGGAGGGTCTGGACGGTGATTTCTCGAAACAGCATATTTCAACCTGTGGATAGTGTCGGTGTGTGTGTGTGTGTGTGTGTGTGTGTGCGTGTGTGTGTGCGTGCGTGTGTGTGTGTGTGTTTGTGAAGCGCGTCTGTGGTCACCAGTTACAGGCGATCCGGGACGCTCTGCCTCCAGCCTGCTGTGCTGCTCGTGCGCTTCTTTTCCCCCATCGTTTGCTCCGGGATCCGGTGTGTTTCGTTTGACCCCAAGCTGTGAGCGGGTATTCAGTTTATGAATGGCACTGACATGGAGGAAGTACCGTTTCAGAAAGTCAAAACCAGGCGGAAGAGAAGTCACTGCCCAAAGGCTGTCCCTCTGACCACCATCGTGTGCGAGGACGAGTTCGACTGCAAGGAGCTCGAGTCTCTCTTCCAGAACTACAACCTGAAGCTGGAGCAGACATCCACTTTAAAAGCCCTGGCCGTGCTCATCGTCATGTCCTCCACACTGGCCGTGGTGGAGTTGCTGTCCGTCCCCAGCCTCACCATCTCTAAGGGGTCCCATCCGGTGCACTGTGTGATCTTCGTGTCTCTCTTCATCGTAACTAACGTCAAGTACCTGCAGGTGACTCAGCTCCAGCAGATTGTCAACCTGACGCTGCTCTTCGGCTTCACCTTTTCCTTCCTATGCTGCCCTTTCTCCCTGGGCGCGATGGGGGTGGACCCGCCAACGTCCCCGGAGCAGGGCATGTGGCAGCTCATCCTGGTCACCTTCGTCGCCTATGCGCTCCTACCTGTGCGGACTCTGCTGGCGGTGGTGCTGGGAATAATGGTGTCCATCTCGCATCTGATTGTGACCGCCACCTCTGTCACGATGAAGACACAGAAACTATGGAGAACGGTGCGTATGTGTTTTATATATATATAAATATAATTTTTTTTACCCCACAATCAATAGGGTTTTAATTATCACTATTTAACTTAATCTATACATAGGCTATATACAGTACATTAAGTAAATACATTGGCCGATGGCGAGAAACAAATTATAAAAACTCCGGTTCAGCACCAAGGACAGCTCCCTGTGGTTAGACTTGATGGGATTTACTCAGGCTTTGATCAAATTTGACACAAGTGTTATTCTGCCAAGGACTGTTTTTGTTATTTTTGTGATATAAATGAAGCTATGTAATGGAAAACACAACTATAAAAGAAGAATTTAAATGAGCTGTTTGATTTGAACATAGAGGCATGTGGTGGACAAACTCAAAGTGAGTCATTTCTGCATGAACACTTTTTCTCAACCAAGTTAAACACTTAGAACAGCACAGATATTATTAGTGTGACAGATCTACCTCATAGTAGCCAATAAGTGAGCAAAGTAATGATGTATTATTTTATATCTATATACATGTGCGATTGCGTACCTGTAGCCCCCTTAAAAAGAAAACAAAGATGGACAAATGAATGAGCGTAGCAGTCTGCATGCCCATGTTTGTTTCCCTGTGGATGTGATTCAGTCCCCAAAGGAGCTGGCTGGGAATGAAGAAGCAGTGACATCCTGCTAACACGAGAAGTAGGGCATACAGAGGGGCACTCTCACACACACACTCACACACACACACACACACACACACACACACACACACACACACACACACACACACACACACCCTTCACTATATGCTTCTGTTATGAAAAAAAAAGAAAGAAAGAGGGCAGAGTCATGCATGCCATTCCTTGAGCTAAAATAGAAATTGGTACAGTGCTCTCTGTACATTTATATCTCTGTACCTTTTACTGTCACAGTGAAACACACACACACACACATACACACACACACACACACACACACTCACACACGCACACACACTCACACATTCATATTTTTGACTGTCATCAGGTGTGAGGAGGAAAGATATGTCACATCAGTCAAACCCTCCTGGGGTAATGGAACATTTCTGTCTCTGCCTCGGTGCAGCACATGACGTGAAGATTGTGCATTTTCTTGGAAATTGAGATGTGATCAGTTCATCATGGCCCTCGGTCGATGACAGCGGTATTTGCAGAGGAGATTGTTTTCCCTGTATGTAGGCTATGTGATACCTGCATAGCCATGTGAAGGACAGTGTTAGCTGTACTACCAGAGATAGCTAATCCATTAAGCTTAGAGATGAGCCGTGTGGCATGACCCTGTGCAGCCGAGGCTTGCACTAACCACCCACCTAGGTCCCAGGCACTCAGCCTGCGGAGCTGTTGGCTGTCATGGCTCAGTCTACTTTCTATACCTTTTTCCTGAGGCAAGGGCGTTGGAGTATACAACTTGATAAATAAGTTATTTGTATTTGCCAGCTTATTAAAAAAATAATTCACGTTGTCCTATAGTTTAAAGGCAGAACATGTTTTACATGGCATCTGTAAATAATATATATTAGGTCCAATAAATGTTTTTGGAAGAGTCAAATTTGAAAAAGTAGAAGTGCCAAGGGGCTGGGCAATAACATTTTCCATCTCAGACTGAAATAAAGCTATGAATTTGAATGTATTAGCAGTGCACTGTTTTAATCTCAGAGAGCAGTAGGTGGATGTGTTTGGAAACCTGAGGTTGCAATCAGCATCTTTTTAAAATTAGACTTACATCTCTTGGTTAAAAAGCTTGACTAAAATATGCATCTATCTGCATAACAATAGACATAAATATTAAATAACATGCTGATAATATGACAACTTTCTAATACTCAGACGTTAGTATAAGCTCTGTGCTTTGAGGCAACATTTCATGGAAGATATGAATAAAAATGAACATACCGTATTTTAAAAGCACATTTTATCATTTTATTAGAAATTATTTGGGGCCAGATTAAAGTTGATAAAGTAACTTGTTTGGCCTCTAATTGAATGTACTTATATGGAACATCCATATTTATGCCAAACTGAATTGATCCAAAATGAGTTGAGAGTAATAACATGTGATTCTTGTGGTAACACTTCACAATCTTGCATGTTTAGATGAACAAATAACACTTTTCAATCAATCAGTCACATCACATAACTATTACAGTCTGGGCTTTTTATGCTGCCCATTAACATTTTATTGAAGACTATTAACGTAAATGAAAAGCTTGTATTGTGATTGAACAATACAGCGTTTCAGGTATGCATTTAACACCTTTTGAAACATTTTTTATTATACATAATGAAAGTGAATCAAAGTATTTCTGACTGAAAAACTATATGGAGCTGTTAGAGTGAATTCATTGCAATATGGTCAATCTTTTGCATCTTAAGGCAAGAAAGCAGAGAACTGAGTGTTTTTACCCCCACACCACTCCGATGTCCACTTTTAATAACTGAAGGCTGTAAAGTAACTTGAGCATCAACTGAACGTGTTGGAACTTGCCAGCTCTGATGCTGAGCACAAAGACAGACGGCTGCTGCCAGGAAAAAAGTATTTTCAAGGCGATCCATTATTCATACACTGGGAAACATTCCTGTCTGTGGCAATAGATGTTTGTTAAATGTGAGAAGTGGTGTGCATACCATATGAAGCTTTGACAGTGTATTTATCGTTCTCATGAATGAACTGAAATTACTATTTATTTCTAGAGTTAAAGGGACATTTGTTATGGCTTCTCTTGAGGTCAAATGTGCTCGATAGTCAACTCCGCTTGTGACACTCGTGATGAGTGACCCAGGATGAGAGGAAAATAAATTCCTTTATTCTGAAGAATAAATAATTACTGCACAAGATGACAGCCTGCTAGTGTTCAGCTTAGAGGTGAACACAGGACCTTGTTTGGTTTGTGTAAAAAAAGTCACAGCCAGACGACTTCAGTGAAGTAGAAAAAAAAAAACACTTTTCTCTTTGTGTCCTGCACAAGGTTAAAACAGTCAAGCTGCCGTGCATCTGCTGTGATGGATGATCTGGAGCACAGATCGTCAGATATTTTTGTCACAAAAAAACAATATATTAGGATCCACCACCTACTCATCCATCTGTCATACAGGAGAGTGTTTGTTGTTGATTTAGTCTGAATTGGCATTGTGAAACCTGTGATAAGGATAATAATACAACTGTGTCTGTACAGTGTATACTCTGAATGTAACAGTATAAAGTTATGTTTGTAATTGTTCTTAAATTCAATACAACTTAATTAAACCCAGTAAGAAATAAACAGATACACGTACAAAACAATCAAACTTAAGGCACACATAACGGAGTGAGAAACTAAACTGTACATATTAAAAGCTTTTTAAAAAGTGTTGTTTTTATATGTCATATATATCAAACTAATGATATATACACATAAAATACACAAAAAATGTAACAGTAAATTAAAAAAAAAAAGGCAATTCAGATCTATAACATTTTTGAAGGTACCTACAAGAAATGTAGAAAACCAACTTAACGCTACTTTAACTTCACTATGGAGTAAGTAAACAAAAGTTTGACCCTTAGCATTAGGGGTCAATGTTCTGTATGCAATGTCCATGCATGTGTACATACAGTATATCAGTGTAAACATAAACCCAAGAGCATACTGTGCACCAATAAGGACATACAAAATAAAAAAACATGGAATATCCAATCCAAATGTATTTATAAAGCACATTTAAAACATCAAATGTTTACAAAAGTGCTGTACAATCAAACAATACCAATATAACATCAACATGACTCTGTGATTACAAGGTAACACAAATTATTTATTTTATTTATTTATTAAACTTTCTCGTTTCTTTCTATTTGCAGTTGGTTGCGAACACAGTGCTTTTCACCAGTGTCAACCTGTCAGGCCTGTTTGTGCGCATCCTTACAGAACGAGCCCAGAGGAAGGCCTTCCTGCAGGCGCGCAACTGCATCGAAGAGAGACTGCGCATGGAGGACGAGAACGAGAAACAGGTACACATGGCACCTGTGCTTAGACCATTTGAAAATGAGATGTGTGTCCCTTTTTTATTCTCTTCTCCACTGCCCCCCCCCCCTCCCCCCCACCCCCCTCCCGCCCCCTTTTGCAGTGAGTCATTTCAACACATTATTCATTTCTGTTATATTTGTTGCCTTTTTTGTCTCACACATTTATTATCCCCACTAACACTTTGTCCTGTGATAGCTTTATGTTTCTGATTGTATTCATGTGAATTTAAACTTCTTTTATCCCTCTCCCTCAACACACACACACATACACACATACAAACACCCAGGAGCGCCTGCTAATGAGTCTGTTGCCCAGGAACGTAGCTATGGAGATGAAAGAGGATTTCCTGAAGCCCCCAGAAAGGATCTTTCACAAAATCTACATCCAGCGCCATGACAATGTCAGGTAGGATCCTCAAATGCATACAACACAAAACAACTGAAGGCTCCAGTGATATTTAAACCTCTCTTAACTGTGAAAAGACTTAACCAATACCACCTCAGGACTTGCATTTGGAGACACTATTTTCCTCATGGAAATATCCTGCTTAGTGGCATAAACACTATCTCACTACATTGCTGTGTTAAAGAAGAACATCAGTTCACTAAACGTCTTCTTTGGAACACTTAGGGCTACACAATCTTCATATCTTAATGCAATTAAATGGTTTTTAAACAATACTGAGTTCTTCAGAGGAAGTTCTGT
The DNA here is from genome assembly GCF_963930695.1 of Labrus bergylta. Classification (NCBI taxonomy): domain Eukaryota; kingdom Metazoa; phylum Chordata; class Actinopteri; order Labriformes; family Labridae; genus Labrus; species Labrus bergylta. The sequence goes on along the minus strand of NC_089198.1, from coordinate 22,747,155 downwards.
TTCAGTTATTATCCTCCCTCTCTTCTTCCGATCATCCTCTCTCCTCCTTCCGAGCAATTTTTGACTCAACCCTTCTTCCAGCAAACAAACCAGGGTTTAATCCGTTTTTGTCCACTGTTTGTGGATACAGCAGCCCTTCAGTGTTTGAACATAATAATGGCTTGCTGTTGTTTATTTGATTTGGGCTGCTATAATATATTCTGCATGAAAGTATTCGGCTCATTTAACCAGAAGAACAGTAACAATACCACTGCTGCAACCACAGTATGAGTTAAAGTCAGGCATTCTGAAAGTTATATCCAATTATTCAAAGGTTAAATTAGTTATTGTGCTGCAGAATCACCTGCATGTATTATTAATACTTCACTAGTATTACACATATGAAAGCTGATTTTTACACCTAAGCCAGTCCAGAGGAAGCTCATTTTATATAACTAGTTAGTTAACTCTATAGGAGTGAAGCTGTAATATAAGTGGATAATTTAAATACACAGGTAAATTAAAAGTACGACTGAATTGTTCTTATTTACAATAATTGGGTAAATGCACTTATTTACAAAACGTGAATATGGGTCATGAACTTTGTCCCCTGTTACTGGGATTGACCTTTATCACTTTGTCTGCAAACAGTGTGCTTAAAGCATGGCGATCAGTTCCTCCTTTCATAATTAGCTTTAGTGACTGCGTTATTTCCTTCATCACGCTCCTCACCATTTCAGTCCTCACTTTCCATATCTTCTCTTCATTCCTTTCTTGTCCTCTGAGTTTTCCAAGCAGCAGGGAGGCTTGAGGAGCAGAGTTTGCTCAGCCCCAGGATTAAGTTGCTGCAGGGGATTAAATGCAATCGAGACTAAATTCTTGTTGCATAATCGTGTGTGTGTGTGTGTGTGTGTGTGTGTGTGTGTGCGTGTGCGTGTGCGCCCGCTGTGGTTAAATATGGAAACATCTCAGTGGAGCTGTGCTGATTGCTTTTGTGCCTTAAACTGCTTCAGATAGCGCCACCCTTTGAGAGTGATCTACAATGGGTGCAGACCGGTGCAGACATGATTTAAGTGATTTGGGTGGAGGGTAATTAAAAAGTAAACAGTGCACAGCACAAACAACTGTGAGTTTTCTTCATTATTTTCTGAGTCTGTGGGCAGTCTTTGATCTAATTAAATTCCAGCCAGGGGGATAATGTAATGATTACAACAACAACAAAATCAAAAATGACTCCTAAACTTACAAAGATATGATAGTTTAAACCTTATATTAGAAAAATGTATTCCCTTATTATTTTAAATTGTAATTGTTTTTAGGAATTTAAAGTAGCCAATGGGGAGATTCCACTGGCAGTGGTCTGATTTATGAAACTGGATAGGATCATGTCTTGGAAACAAGAAACGTTTTTAAATGATTGTCCCTTAAAGAGTTAAATGACAGAAAAGCAAGGTATTCTTTTAGGCTGGGCTTCTTGTGATTGACAGGTGGGATGGCTGTGGCTCAGTTGGTAAAGTCATCGTCTCTCAACAGGAAGGTCAAGGGTTCAATCCACAGCTAATGCAGCAACATGTCCAATGTGTCCTTGAGCAAGACACTTAACCCCGGCAGCGTATGAATGGGATTAGTTACTTCTGATGGTCTCAGTATTGTTGGCTACTTTATTGCATCGCTTTAACGGCTGCTGTATTCTTTACACATCAGTTATAGGTTTGAGTCCTGGCCACCTTTGATGCATGTCTTCCCCTCTTTCTCTTCCCCACATATCCCGTCTACCTTCAGCTGTCCTATCAATAAATGCAAAAATGTTAAAAAATACAATAAGAAAATGACCAGCAAATTAACTTTTATTAATTTACCCTCAACAGTTATTGTAAACATGATTTCATTGAGAAGAAATCAGAAAACTTCATCTTCGTCAATCTGTTTATAGGTTGACCTACTTTGCCATCGATATTATGAGAAGTTTAGGCTTCTGTAATATGCTGCAAGCACCTTTCACAATCCTTGGTGCTACCCCACTTTATTGACCCAGTGTCAGCACACACACCGCCCACATACTGAGGCTCCAGAGGGGCCCATCCAGAGTTAACCCTTGAGTTGGCACGTGGCTCATTTGTCTTCCAATGTGTAATTAAATAAAAATCACATCTGCCAAAATAGCTCCAGTAATACCTTCCACAGAGAGAAACAGGATCTGAGCATAAATGAGGGAATAACTTTTCATGAATATGTGCCTTTGGAGAAGAAATAATGGATGAGGCTGAGGGGGAGGAAGACAATATTAGATATTAGGCAGGTTTGAGTTACCAGGGGAAATATTCTGTTTGTATTACATTGCTTATTCTTTAGAAGTGTAGAGCTGCAGAGGATGAGTTGGGGATAAGGTTATGACCTTGAGCAGTGAATCTAGTTCAGTACAGTGTAACAGCTGGAGCCCGAGTCACTTCCAGCTGTTGCCAGGAAGCTGCAGAGTTTGTTTTGACTGATTTGCTGGAAGTCATTCAATGTCTCTTACAGACGTTTCCAGTCTGGGATTTCTGGGCTTCCCAGAGCTCCAACTCCTTATGACATGATGCCTTCTACATGGACTTAATCATTTTTATAAAAAAAACAGTAATAACTATATCAAACATCTACAGTATGTCAACTACAGTGACTGTAAATTTCAAAATTATAGATTTTTCACACATACAATGAAAAAGAACGATATGAAAACACATCTTAAAAGTAACACTATGTGGCGGACTTCTGCACCACATGTTTGGGTTGTTCACTGCTAGCTCAGCATCAGACAGTCATATTTTTCTTTTTTGATTTATTGCACCTGTCCCAAAGGTTACTTATGAGCAAGTAACCTTCTGTTTTTCAACATATAATCCCAGATTAGATACTTAATATTACCATTTTATGATCTGAATAAATAGTCCCATGGACATCAAGCATCCTTTGACCCAAATGTGCCCAAGCAGAGCAAAGCTGTTCACCTAAGCTGATGCCACAATACATACAAATAGAATATACAATATTTCAAATAATAATGTTACACGATGTAAAATAGATATCTTTATCTGAGTTATTCAAGGAATGAGAAAAGTAGTTCAATTTTACTGCATTTCTTTCAATGAAAGCCATTCTTTTAGTGGTTCAATGCTGTGATTCCTGACCAGGCACAGGCCTCATGCTCCATGCTTGCTTCAACTTGAAAGTCAAGGCTATGCATGTGGTCTGCATGAGGTAAACACTGACCAAAAATAACTGAGTGTTTTGAGGTTCAGGTGAGGTCATGAGACGGCAGAGTGCTTGCACTCAGTGGGACAGTCTCTGCAGCACATAACGACTGTTTTTTTTCACTTCATTCACATTCACATGCCTCAGTCTTACATTCTCTCAGGGAAGTTTCTGCATAAATCCTCATGAAAAAATCTCCAAAAATTAACCAAACCGAAAGGTAGCATTATTGCAGTATTTTACATTTTACCGGAGTCTGACAGCATGTGCAGCATCTTTCTAAACCGTGTGTGGAATATCATTACATCAAACAGTGAGAGATCACATGTAAGCCACTACACCTAGAGATGGAAGAGTAACTGTGCTGTTTCACAAAAACAGAACTCTGTAATAATCAGCAGTGTTTTCACAAGCTAAACAGTTGTCTTGTGAGCAGATGAAATTAGGAAGGCTTAAGTGTTGACTGAGAAACGGTTGTGTCGACTGTGTGGAAGGAGAGCTAAAGTACATAAGCTGTGGCTTGATGAGTAGATAGCAGACAGGTATGGAGATGTGCCAGGTTTCAGATCAGGTAGCCACGCCCACAAGACGCACAGACACAGCCACACAGACAGTCAAGAGAGGAGGAGAAAACAAAGCCCTGACAGTTGGTTACTTCTATTTTTGTTCTACTAATCTCCCTGTTGAACTCCTATACACATTTCAAGATGGCTTTTAAATGAATGCTGCAGATGAGACATTGAAATTCATTTTACAATTTGTTTGTCTGAGCTAACAGTTTGGCCCTTTAATAGGAGCTACAAAAGGCTAGAGACTGTAAAAGGAATATGTAGAGGAGTTTATTTTTCATGACAACTCATTTACAGTTTACAAAACTGATGATCTGAATCATGAATAAAACAGAATTTTTGCTTTGGTTGCTGGTCTACACTCATGTCATTTTACTTTGGAATTTTACTTTGTCTACTTATATGAAATACATTATTTCATCATTACATTTTAATTCAATCTTGATTAAACTTCAAATTGTTCTCCAGAACAGTAGTTGAATATTTGTCAGCTGCCGATGAATGCCATTTACAACATCCACAAAAATCAAATTCATTGCCCCCCATTAAGTCAACATCTGACTTTTAGCAGCTTCCCCTGCCACTTAACGACTTGATATTGGGAAAAGTCTTGCCCACGTGAGAGCCGCAGACATTCTTGTTGTACAGGACAGGTAGAGTTTGATGACTAATCCTCTTCTCAACCTCCATCCTCAACATTATCCAGGGCACAACCTTCTCGGGAAAAGAACCTGTTCTGAAAGAACCAGAACCGAGAATATGCAAATTGATAACAAATTGTGGATGATGCAAAGCTCTTCACTTTTGCAAGCACCTTGAACTCACATGCAATCTTTCATTCATTTTCTGACTTTTCTTCAGCTGTTAATAAGATGCAGCCTCATATTTAAATTGAGAGACTAACCTATTATTTTCTATTGCTTGGTCATATTTTAATGTTACGTTTTAACAGACAGAATTCAGCAGGTTTTCACATATTGTGAATGGTCACATGTCCAAGGCTATAATGTCAAAACAACTGTTCTCCTCAGGGCTGTGTCCTTATCCCCCTGCTTTTTGTTACGTACACAGAAAGCTGTAGAACTTCAGAAGACAGCAGCTATCTGGTTAAGTGCTCTGATGATTACTGCTCTGCTGTTGCTTCTTAAAGGGATACTTCACCCGTTGAAACATGAATCTGTACTGACATTGGGTCATATGTAGTAGAAATGTGAAATACATTTTTAAGTTGGTGCCTTCTTGGCCGAGAAAAGTCAGAAAGTGTCTTTTTGACTCATGTGGATGAAAGACACCAAATCCCAGAATGCACAGCACCACAGGCCACTCCCACTAAGGTCAGGTTTACAGACACATTTACTTCAACACATCAGGCCATTTCCTCAACTGATCCAGTCTTGTGTCAAGGTGGCCCCGGTGGCCCCAGCGGCCGCAGCAGCCAAAACACAATACCAGCCTGTCGGCAGCAGCCGTCCCACCACTATATTTATATATTTTTTCCATTATCAGCTTTTACCATAGAGCCTGTTAGCATAGCTTCCAAGCAATATGGCGGACGTTAAGTTTCAATTCTGGGAGTGAGTTCCCACCCACTGATATGTGATTGGTCTGTAGCTTCAGTGGTCGAAAATATGAGAAAATTGCGTTGTAGTTTCACCCTGCTAACCGCAACAGCTTCCAGTGACGCAAAATGGCTATTTTTGCGTCATCGGAAGCTCCTTTTCAGACTTAAGCCTGGCTCACACTGCAGTATAATCGGGCCGATTTGAGCTCTGATTCTTCCTTCCCGACACTCTCAGGGTCGCTCCCAACTCAAGGCTGCTCGGACCTGATTATCTGCTCAGATTATCTTGTAGTGGTGAAAGGATCTGGCAGAAGTTGTGTGTGAGTTCAATATAATCACGAGAGACAAGGGAGGAATGTAGTCATGGTGACCAGTAGCAGGACGCAACCCAGCGTTTTTTTTTTTTTTTCGTTTTTTTCGGTACAGATCATCAGTGCAGCACTTTACTGAAACTTGTATCCATATATCTACTAATGTATCTACTTTCCTCTATCCTACAACAGCTTTCACTTCCTTCTCTTTCACCAACCGCCATCCGTTGGAGTTTTCAAATGAAACTTTATTAACAATTGTTAACACTCCGTCCCGATTTCACTCGTTCACTCAGCTCTCCGGCCGTGTTCGACAATCGGGGTGGTACAGTGTGAGCAAGGTTTGGTCGGGCGTCGTAAACGATTCAGTCGTACAGTGTGAGCTGACATGCCACCCCGAAAATGACCATTCAAAAATACTACCAGGTTTCTAATGATACAAAGCTCAATGCGAATGGGTGAAGTATCCCTTTAAACTCCCTGTGGAAGGAACGTGTGGTCCAGAAAGCCAAAGTGATAATAAATCATCCTGGACACAGTCTTTTCTTAAATTCCCTCTGGACAGCGCTATCTAGCTCCTCCTCCGAGTAGAAACAGATACTTTAACTCTGTTAAATGCTCAACAGCCGTAACTGATTTATGGTCAGTTGCTGTACACTTGGTAACCTGTAAGGCCTTTCATTTATTTATCCATTTGTTAAAGTTCACGTATTATGCAAAATACACATAACCATGTTTTTCTTACACTAATACGTGTCCCTAGTCCGTCTACAAACCCCCCAATTATGAGAAAAGTCCACCCTCTTTGACTTTTACCATCTCCACTCCAAAATGTGTGCTCAAACAGGCCGTTTGGAGATTTTCCCTCTGTGACATCATGAAGGGCAGTTACCCCTCCCACAGGTGGGTGACACTCCCACAGTTAGGTATTTGTACATCCTCTGAGTCCTTCTTCTCACAGTAAACAATAGGGAATGGTGCAAAGGCAAGCTACCCAGGCCCTTCTAGAGGGGTCTGGTGGAACACAGCTCACTCGCATCTACAGACACAGTAAAAGCCTGTTCTGAGCAGGGCTGAAATAGAGGGGGTATAAAGGCATGATAAAATACAGGATCAGAGTGGATTTTTGGAAAGAAACTTCAGACATGTGTTTTGGGGAGTTCTGAGTCTTATTTAAACGTATTGAAAAGGAGGATAATATGTGACCTTTTGTGGAGTTGTATGTTTTTTGGATCTGGCTTCTTATTTGGCAGCCTGTTCGTCTGCTGATCTGTTGTTACTGGCATGTTAATGCAATTGTCGAATGCTGTTGTGGCTGTGTTTGTTTCCCTGATATTGTCTTGATTTCTTTTAATAAGCTGTGAAAATGAATTGCCCTTCTAGGATAAATAAAGTCATCTGAAACTTAAATCTGAGTTGTCCCTCAGCTGGAAAAGGAGCACATTAAAACACCAGTCAACAACAAAAGGGCGATGAACATTCTTTAAAAGGATAAAACCATTTGGGGAACATATTTGTGGAAACTGTCAAAGATACATGGGGGCATTTACCATGGAAGTGTTAAACACATGAGGGCTGGTATTCCTTCTAAGTCTAAGAAAGGTGATGCAAGAGCTTGCAAGCTAGGCTAACTTAGCTAGGGACTAGAAAAATGTGAAGTCTGATGATAACTGAGCTTTCAGATTCATTTGTTTTCCCCCCTGTTTAGACAGATTCCCATTTGCTCTAATTAAAGCCAAAACTTGAAACCTAGAAGCTTGTTTGCTAACGCTAGCCAGCTGATGTTTGGAAAGTAGAGGCCTGTCTTGTTCATGCAAAATGCAGAAATGACTTTACGTAATTGCTAATCAATTTTTCTGATTCATAAACACCAACGGGTGCATTGTCAATTAAAATAAGCATATCTAATTTATGGTAATTATTACTCTTACCACATCAGTACTCAAGTCAATCAAACACCAAGGACATGTATGATGCTTTCTCCATTTTTTATTTTAAGTCTAAAGGCCTTTGAATCTTATACAAACTTTCAATAGGGAAAGCAAGTTCACCTGGAGATGGTAACAGCACCTTGAGGGCTGCATTAACCTCGAACAGTTCCTGACTGGCTCCGAACAGGACATGTCTCCACCTTCATCCCCATGAGGATGCTCCTGCTGCTATTTTGAGTTTCTTTGCTTGACTGAGCTGTCAGTCAGTTAAGAGTACAGGCTCTCCTTCTCTGTCTGTTTTTAGTTTATCTGCTGCTGTAGGTCATTAATGTGTACTGTGATTAGTTAGCTAGAAACACATAATCTAAGCAGAGTGTTAAAGATTCACTTTAGCTCAAGTTTCTTCCCTAATGTCTCTTTTTTTCCTTCTTACAGTATGCACCCAGCATCACAATGCATTACCTTTCAGAGTTCATTCATGCCTTCGTTCATGTCTGCCTCAGTCATCCACACCCACAATCATCTAATAATCCAATCATGCCAGCGAGTGTTAGCTGGTGGAGGAGAGAACGCCAGCCTTCCGTAGCCATTTTTCTAAATTTGTCAATTTTGACCCTGACAGGCATCCCACATTATTACATGATGTCAAACTGGCTTGAAGTGAAACATTATTTGATTAATTACATGCATTGACTCAAACGCTTCTTTTTCACTGTGTTACAGCATCCTGTTTGCAGATATAGTGGGTTTCACCTGCCTGGCCTCGCAGTGCACAGCACAGGAACTGGTTAAACTGCTGAATGAGCTGTTTGGAAAGTTTGATGAGCTTGCCACGGTGAGTCTGTTTCCCTTTCCCCCCCAAACACATATCCCTCAATTACTGTCACTGTCACTGTTGGCATAAAAAGCTGCTCCTTTTCTCTCTGTGCACTCTTTGTCCAAACTTATGTGTTTGTTTGTGTGTGTGTCTAAGCGTGTACTGCCTTAGCTACAGTGTGCCGGCACATGCCACCATAGTTCCAGCTTAGAATGATGATGACGTCACATTGAATACTTGAAGCCCATATGATGCTTAATATGATTATCCCGTGCTTCATTTGAGGAACAGTTGAGAGACCTCTTTAATCTAGGCCAGATTTACCCAGAGCTAAACCTTTCCCTCACTCTGACTGTTTGAATTGACTTGCATGACGGGAGCGCCGAGTTGTCCCAATCTCTCTTGGTTTGCATGTGGAAAAGATTTCAGCTCTCCCATCTGTCAATATTTCAGTCTTTGTGAGTTCAGTGCTGAAAATCCACTCAACTTTTGCTGTGAATTTGTTGTTAATCTAGTTGCTTGTGACACTATCAGAAATGTACAAAACCATCTAATCCAAATAGATGCCTTGATATTTGTTTTACTCTTAGCTTTTTACTTTGCTTTTTACTTTCTGTGAGATCACTACTTCTCCAACGCTGTGATTTCTGCTGACACATGCAGTATTTTTTTTTTGGTGAAAGGGTTGAGCACTTGCAGATCACCCTGCCACAGCCTTATCTACATGTAATCTGGCCTCTGTTACTTACACCAGGCCCATGCCCTTGTCAAATCCATTAATCCAAAGGATTACAACTAACCCTTTTTTTGCTTTCATAGAAGGTATTACTTGGCCAACACAGCTTCTATTTTTAACTTGTTTGTTTACAGGCACCAAATTAGAACTGACTTAAAAGAGAGGGCCTCTTATTTGACCCATAATTGTCAATTATGCCAATTTCATAAGCTTCTCAGTAAATCTTCAATCATCTGCGTTACCTTCCCTTTTTCTATTCTCTATTTTAGCTGCGGTCTGCTTTGTCTGGTACATAAAGTTGAATTCTACCCTTAAATGTTGAAGCTGAAACCATAGACTGTATAACTTTTGGACAAAGCCATTTTGAAGTCATCCATTAGTCAGTCTTTTAAAGCCTCAGATTGATCATTTAGGCCATTTGAGCCAGAAGTTACCACATTAGGAAGAGCAGCTGCAGCACAAAATAAACTTTGCAGCAAATATTATTTGGTCAATATTTGTTTGAAATGAAAAAAATCCCCAAATGGCACCAACAACAAAAACAAGGCCCAGATGGTGACATCAGTGACTGAATCAGTTGAGATAACACCAAACACATGGCAAGCCATCTCGTTATCCATCACTCAAATCAAGTGCACCCCTGATTATGCATGACTATGAGCCTTTTTTAATATATTTTGGGTAACATAAAAATTCAACCCCCGTACTGCTGTTAGGAATGAAAAAATAGCCAGAGTCACCGAAAGTGTCCTTTGTACCTGTAAAGACGTTCATTCCTTCTGCCAAGTTTAGCATTTTGATGTGGGGCCTTATGGAGATGGAATTACTTTTGTGGCTAGCCTCAAGCGGCCACTCGGGGTATTGCGGGTTTGGGCAAATCTTCATTTTCCTTAGTTTGCTACTTAACAGGATGCCATGCATTACAGTACTCACTCAACCCATCCCCCCCCCCCCCCCCCACACACACACACACACACATACACTCAAACATTCTCATTAACAAGTCAAGTCTTGTCAACAAGTGGATGCATTTTTACAATTCATTAAGCCTTAGATTGTACACTCTCATTTCCATCTGTGAAAGCAGTTTGGTAATTGCAAAAACTATCTTAAGGCATATTGGTTACTCTCTGTTGTGATTTGAGTTGCATCCTTTTGCTTGTTGTTGAATAAATTGGTCTGATCTCCTCTTGGCTGCTTGTTGGGAATCTTGTGTTTCACTCAAAGGCTTTCCCTCGCTACGAAAGTTGTCATCAAATGTTCTCCTCTTGCCCTGCCCTGACCAGTAGCCGCACTCACTCTGATCCACTTTGGCAGGAAGTGGCAGTGCAAGTGACTCATTGCTGTGGTCATTGTGGGCATGCAGACTCTTCTTGTTCCATACGAAGAGCGGGCGATGCCACATGGCCACTGGGCATCATCCCATGATACGTTTCCAGCACCATCCCCACACCACCTGTCCACGCTCTGGACTTGTCAAGTGGCATGGGAAGTGGGCCAGGAACGCAGTGTTCTCCTCAAGTGCTATTGGTTTAGTTAGTAGACCCAGGATCCTCTCTCCTCTCCTCTCCTCTCCTCTCCTCTCATCTCCTCTCCTCATCTTTTTCAGAAAGCTTCAACTCAACCAGTTGGCTATCTAGCTAATGCAAGCTAAAATACTTACCAGTTTTGAATCTCTCATATAAGATGATCTTAAACCAGAGATACAAACTGAAAGAGAGGATACAAATGTATTGTCTGTTTACACAGAAATGTGTCTAGTATAACAAACTCACCTGTCCTCACATCACGATCACATCACATGTAAAAGACAAAAGCAACACAAGATACAGTAAATAGGAGTCCATTAGTAAGTGAATCATGCTATTTGACCGAGTGTGAGTATGTGAGGCTGGGCCTCTAAACCTAGTGGTTTTGTCTTGCACCCCATGTACAGAGGCTATAGTCCTCATTGCAGTGTCTGTGGGTTCAAATCCAAACCCGGCCCTTTGCTGTATGTCTAAAAAAATCTAAAACAGTCTTACAGTTATTGTTTTCATTTTTTGGTATACATTGATAAAAACATGAACAGACTTGTAAACTAAATGCCCCCCTCTATGTTTGCCCACCTTAAAAAAAGTGTTTTTCTAGAGCAATTCTGCTTTACCTCTTTGAAAACATGAGATGATATCAGGGAGGACAGCTAAGCTCCAGTTTGAAAATCATTCCACATAATGGGTGCAGCATACTGAAGGAGGTCTTACTCAATTCTGTCCTAAACCATAGTAAATGGTAAATGGACTTGAGTTTATATAGCGCTGTTCTAGTCTTCTGACTACTCAAAGCTACTTTTACACCGCAGGTCACATCCACCCATTCACACACTGAGAGGTGGCAGAGGTTTCCATGTAAAGGGACCAGTGAAGTAACTAATCCCATTCATACACATTCATACGCCACCGCCAAAGGAGTAGGAGCAAATTGGGGTTAAGTGTCTTGCCCAAGAACACATCGGACATGTTGCTGCAGGAGCTTGGGATTGAACCCCCGACCTTCCTGTTGGTGAGACGACCTACTGAGCCAAAGAGCAAAGGTCAATGGTATCTTTATTGTCCCCACAGGGAAATTTGTTTGCAGCTGAAAACATACACTACATAAACAACACTAAGAAATAATCCAACTAACATTAGGTGCATGAATACATAAAACATGAAAGCCCAGCAGTCACCCCAACCGTAATATATTTAGTTGAGGGGAATATGTGTCTCTCTTTGACAGCACTCTGTCATCTTGCAAATAAGTATGCAACACCCAGAGGAAAAAAATACAAATATGAAATAGCCAATGTAATATTAACCTGACAAGCTAACAATAAGAAATGGGTGGAATATAGCCAAACTTCTAAGGTCAGGATTGAATTTAAAATGTGTTTGCGGCTGTAAGAGACTAAAGCAGGCTGGATCTTTAAGAGCCCTCCTGATGGAGTTTAATCAAGTATGTGCTTGCGCCCTTGTTTCCAGATATTGATATGAAGGGAATAGAAAGAAGAGCTATGGGCTGCATCTCTTTATCCAGCACCAACAGCATCACATTTACATAAGTAGATTTAAAGAAACATTGTCTTTCTTCAGGCCTTAGACTGTACCAGATTGAGTCAGGGGTCCAGCTTGAAAATTGAAGTTAACAGGAAACCCACTCACACTGATCAGTATTTGCTGTTTGATTCCCACCACCCACATGAACACAAGCTGGGAGTAATTATAACTCTTCACCAGCAGGCTGAGAATCTGAAGACTCCCGCTGAGAGTGAAGACAAGGGCCGCAAACAACTCAGAAAATCTTTGAAACATTATCACTTCACAAAGTTGTGCTGAAAGAGTGTAAATAGTATGTCAGATTGACACAGGAAGCAGATCCAGTAATTATTCTGTAAATGTCATTGAATATAAGTGGGATTTTCTTTTTATCTTAAAGGGAACAAGACGCATTCAAGATATTTCAGTGTTTGTACGTTATAGAAGAGGGAGATTTGTCTCAAAGATTGATAAGATATGCAAAATTAACAGACCAACTGGTCGTCCTTAGGCCCCCACTCTTGATAAACACTTCCTCCTGCTGGCACAGTATCCAACAGTCTGTCCAGTGCCAGAAACAACAGTTTCTTCTTGGAGAAGGACTCTGTGATTAATTTATTCTTGTTTTGATGCTTCAGTATATAACATTAATAGATCTGGACTGGAATTGCTTTTGTGTCTGTCCACGTTAATGTGTATGTGCTTGTCGCTGTTTCCATGGCAGAGTTTCACAAAGCTTTTCATTCTTGTCTCTCTTTTCTCTCCTCTCTCGACACCTCCCTGCATCACAGCTCTAAGACTCCTCCGCCTAGTGTTTCGCAGCTTTTTCTTTTTTTTTTTTTGATTGACATGCAGCAGCCTACTTCCCTACGCTGTGTCTTTTATGCCCTGTGGTTCTCTACACTCGCTTCCTCTCTCATGTTTCCATTTTTAGGGTGGCGCAATCATGTTTCTATCTGCTGCCTCTCACTTCCTCAAAAAAGTCAGAGTTCCCCTTTTCATTCATATCATGACTGTGAAAAAGCTTGAAGAGTAGCCTGCATTATATCCCTCTTTTCTTTTTTACACACACTTCAAGAAAAAAACGAGGACGCATTCTTATTTTTGAGTTTTCATCATTTGTTCCCAGTTGAAACTTCCTATACTAGTCCTTTTTAACTGGAATAACTTAGAAGCATCTGTTTGTTATAAACCTGAGTTTTTATATTTTTACTGTCATTACATTACAGTCGTATTGTTTTCTCTTTGTGAAGAAAGTCCTTCTTTGAAAAGATTCCCAAAACAGGAAAGTTTGTACTAACTGAAGTGTAATTCTTTAATAAGTTATAACCTCTAAAAAACTTGTTTCATCTACTCTGTCAAGGTTATAATTTGTACGTTGCCAGGTTCATGCAATAAAAAAAATATCTCAGCCAAGAAAAAACAAACAAATGCAAGCTGTTAAGACGCTAATAAAATGTTATTTTTAAATGAAGCGCAAGGAGTGTTCACTGCCCACACTGTGGCAGCTGCCTGCTGGAAGCTAAATTCTGGGCGTAAACACGACTCAAATATAACACTGTTTGGGTTTGTTCCATGAACAGGTGCAGGGATCACTGTCGAGTCACTGTTGCGATCCCTCAGATGCATGTGAGCTGAAAAACTGTGGACTGAAGTAAAACCCAAACCGAACATGCCAGCTTGAGGTCTAGAAGCAGGAGAAAGAGAGTAAACTATTGTTTCCTAGAAAAAAAAAAAAAAGACCAACGTGTTGATGGCTGCCAAAAGACACAACTTGCACAACCTGTCTTAACAAGATAAGATAGGAAAAAATATCTTTATTGTCACTGGACAAGTACAACGGCAGAAAACCAGTAGATGCCTAATAGAAGTAGCTAAATATAGAAAAAACAAGGATGGTCAATAATGAAGCAGCGGATCAGCTGGATTTCTTGACCCCCTAGTCTTCGGTCACATCATTAAGAATGATTATGTATCACCAGTGTTTTTATTATTTATTTGGCTTGTTTGATTTGTTCGACCCTCTCTGACAAGTTAATGACCATACAGCCAAAAAAAAAAGATTTGTCAGGTTTGTGCTCTGCTTGGTGGTCAATAAATCGAAACCAGAAAAGTTAGCGCCACATCTCAAAAACATTTCTCTGAGTCCATCAGAGAAAAACCTCAGTAACATTTACTAATTGGAATCTTTTCAAACTGCTTAAAACATGATTATTGAATCTGATGGTTTGACATAGACCGCACCTTTCCTGAGTAACGCCTGATGTTTAATCTTTTTTGACTTTGCTCCACTTCACTCTAAAAAATCAGACAAAAGCAAAAAACATCGGCATGGCTACAGATCAGTGTCAGCTCAAAACTACATTAAAATGGATACAATATGTTGATCAATAGCTGTTGGTTAATTCCCTTTCTCTGATACCATGAATACATTAAGGAACTATTATACCCTTTGAATTGAATGCTTAGTTTATTTTTTTCTCTTTAATAATGATCATAATGTTTTCACCTTTTTACATGTAGCTCAATCTTTCAGTTATCAAAGGCATATTGGTGACATTACAATTCCATCTCTCAGTTAGAGGCTTAAAACCATAGACTCTAAATATTTCTTAAAACAGAGAAAGGTTTTAAACTGTTTTACTGTACATGTTTTTTTTTTTTTTTTACTGTTATTACAAGGCTCACAATCCCAAGTGTTTTTGAGCTTTTGTTTAACTATTGTGACACAGAAAAAACTGAAAAGACATTTTACAGAGAGTTGTGGAATAAGTTGCATAAACAGATTTAGCATGATAGAATAAAATATGTATTTATTTGCTCATTCAGAACCGATTCTAAGTGCAGAATAAGTGTGAGTTCAGTGCAACCTTTTGGTTTGACACAGTCATGGTTGGTGCAGGATTGCGATATTGGCTGTCACAGTTGTAATGTTTTTTTTATTCACCACTGAATGTTACTATTTCTGATAAAGACCACTCCCATCTTTGTATAGTAAGCTATCTGTAAACACTGAACATTCATTATTATTATTATTATTATTATCTATAATGTGATTTTATCTGCATTGCTCAAGCCCACCAAGGTTGTGGTGGGAGGAGGAAGTGTTGATACATTATTCATTCGCTGCATTATATAAATTGTTGTAAATGAAATAAAATCAATGAATGAGCTGTTGACTAAAGGGCAAAAAAATACCCAGGCAGTGAAGCGGGGGGAAAGTTGGAAAACTTCTGTCGCACTTATAAAGATTTTTTACCAGTGTGTCCTGGTAATGAATCATTGTGGGCCTTTATTGATGAAATGTTGACATTTAATAAATCAACAAACCATATTTTCCACCTAATAGTATGCAATGGCCTTATAGAAGCATACAGCGTCACTGTCTATTTACATACAATTCAACATTAGAAAAGGATTAAAAAAAAAAAAAACATAGTCATGTGTCCCTTAATACCCCCCACCCCCTTTAGTCCCATCAATAACGATGACACATCACTTATCTTTGTCTTTGTTTGAAAGGCAGCTCATGGTGTGTGCCAGCTCTCTCCTTTTGGGACTTATAGGAAATGAACCGCCGCTTCTCTCAGCTGCCTCATCATTTCCTTCATAATTATTTTCTGAATGTTTCCCCTGCCTGCATTTGAGTCTTTTTTGTCTTCCCCTTTATGTCTCTACATATTAAAGTATTTGCACATGTGCAACTCTACAGGTGTACTTCTATACTTTATGTAAGGTTCCTGGTATATGTAAGAATACACCTTACCTGATGTGGTTTATGATTTATTTTTTATTTTAAACACTGAGAGCATAAAATATATGGTTCTGAATCTGTTCCAACTAAACTCCTATTGCTTTTCATTCCTTTGTTATAAAAATACGAGAAGGTGTCACTGTATCCATCTTTTGTCTATGCTGATGACCACCCATATTTCCCACAATGCTTCAGTCACATGACGACTGTAATCCAGCTTGTGACTTAATCAGCTCCTAAACCCTCAGAGTGCAGATTAGCAAAGGAAAAGTACAGAGTAGGAGACTCTGTAAGCACTGGGGCTTTCCCTGCTTCCTATCTTCCATCATGGCTCTCTACAGCTCCATCTGTTACTGCTCACATGACCTCAGTTAACCTGAAGACACCTCAGCAAGTCTTTCAAGAATGAAACTTTTTATAGGAGAAAAAAAAACAACTTAGACCTGGAGAGATATACAGCAAGATATGGAATACCTGATTGCATGGTTGCTTGACTTCGTGTGTAGATTGCTAATACCAGAGAGAGAGACATATTTATCTATAGATATTACAATTTTTGCTAAATTAATAGTGTTAACAGAAGGATGAAGGAACAGGTCTACATTCCCTCCCACCCACTACACTAATGAAAGGCGTCTGATCCAACCTTCACAACAGGGCCCCAAGTCTCTAGCTACACTCTTCTCCTCTGTCGCCACCCGGTGGTGTAACGAACTTCCAAACTCCATTCGATCTGCAGAGTCCCTTTTTCACCTTTAAGAAAAAGCTAAAGACCCAGCTCTTTCAAGAACACCTACGCACTTAATGATAGTATTGATAACAATAGATATGATGATGATGATGATGACAAATGTCTTGGTTGATAATGACGATCTTAGGATAGTTTTGATGCTGATTAGAACTCTCAAGAACAGCTGTCAATGTTGTGCTTTGCCTCTGTAAATTGACTGTCAGCACCTGTGTGTCCAATCAGACTTAAAGCTGTTTGTTTGCACTTACTGACGTTGTTTCCTCTTTTTCTAGATCCTTGCTTGTGTTGTTCTTACTCTCTGATGTACATCGCTTTGGGTAAAAGCGTCTGCTAAGTGAATTGTAGAATTGTACTTTATATTTTAGTATATATATTATCAATTAACTATTAACAAATTGTCATGCATTTAAGTACCATCTTGGATCTTTATGTCATTATGTAAGAGGTAATGTATAGTGAGCGGGTTGTTATCACTTCCTCCATGATAACAACCCGCTCACTGTACATTATCCCACTTATTACATAGCTGCTTATTAAGGAACGTTACTATTTGAAACACAATATGGATAGAGAAATGGTTTTATTGATTTAAAAATGATTTACTTCTTCTGCTAAACAAATATTGTTTGCAATCTATAGTTAGATCTGTTTCCACAGCAACAGTTAAACTGTAGCCTTCATCAAATGAGTTAAACTAGCTGTTATCACTCACATGAAACTAAACATTTCCACTGTTGGTGAAATGAGACACAGTCAGAATATTTCACTGAGATTTGGGTAACAATGACAAAAAAAAAGCCAATATGCTACTATGCTTATAACAAACCAGTTAAGTGTTAATAACTCGTTTGTTATCCTGAAGTTAATATGAAACAAGTATCTGTAATCTCTGTGTATATATTGGCCCTGCACAGAGAGCATGTCCCTAATTACGTTTATTATTATGTCTCCAATTATTCAAAATTATTTTCTTCAGTGTTTAGAACAATATTTTGACAGGAACTGTTTACCTAACAGAGCTGCATAAAACTCGTCATCACAGCTCATCCTGTATGGCCTCATTTCACTGCTATTGTATGTGTTTTTTTCTTTTATACTTCTGTGATTAAGAATATATTCCCCATGAGCAACACATGTGCCTCCATGTCACTGAACACCGAAATCTTGACCGCAGCGTGTTTAACCAAACCACAGAAACTTTTGCTGCCATGATGAATTCAAGCCGTTTTTTTCTTCTGAAACCCGAATGGTGTCCATGTTAAAAATAGAACATCATCTTGTCTCGTGCCCATCACCGTGCCTAATTATGACTCTTTGTGTGTTGCACGTGCATAGCCAGTGATCCCATTTCCTCCATGGAAACAATAAAGGGTTATGAGAAGGCGTCAACAGTAAGCCGGTCTCTCTGGTAAAATGAATGTCTGGTGCTCATATCCTCTAATAATGTGTTATATTTGTAAGCAGCCTTTTCATGCCTCTGCTTATTGTCCCCAAAGAGAGAGAGAGAGAGAGAGAGAGATAGAGATAGTGACTCACCTTATTCCCTAAAGTGAAACTGATCCTGTGATGTAGCGCTGCATTGTGAGAACCATTTCAGTGCTGGTGTATGTTCAGAGTCTCAGAAGATAAAGAGGATAAAGAACATGTTTTACATCACAGCAGTCCTGTCGTACATGTTGTATTCTTGTCAGACTGGTTCTGATAATTGTAGTCACTGCCTCGTGTCTTTCTGATTTTGACTGGACAAGCTTTTGTGCTTTCTAGAGCTAGTAAACCTTCAGGTGTCTGTATGCTAAATATAAAAGCCATCACCTAGCTTAACTGAAAGACACAACTCCCCTATGTTCATTGACCAAACAGCTGAGATATTACATCATTGTTAGTGAGCTCTAGAGTTGCTTTGAGGTGGATTTATTTACTTTAGTACGCCAGGCTAGCTGTTTCCTTTGCAGTATTGCTGCCAAGCTAGGCTAACTGACTGCTCAAATTAGCCTCATATTCAGTGTCCAGACTTGACGGTGGTATGCAAGAGAGTCAACAAGTTTGTATTCTGAAAGTAAGATTGTTTGTTAGTTAAGGTCTTGGGGTTTTTGGTGTCACACTTCATTAACAAAACTGAAAAACATTGCTGTGCTAATAGCTGTTAACTAAAGCAGAGAGTTTGCCCGAAGCTCAATCTGGGTTTCCCTGATAAGGGTTTTTATCTTGATGTCCCGTAGTTTGTCACATTCAAAGTCTCAAAAACTACTACATTATTTTTGGACAAACTATAGGCTACTTGGATACACAAGGGAATAAAGATTTTCCTAAAATGTTGAGGGGTGGCATTGTTTAGCATTTATAAACAGAGTGTTATGCTAATATTTTAAAGGCTATAAAGAATCATAAACCTGCACCATAAACTTGAATGACCTCGAAAGCTGCAGCAATGGATAGCTTGAAGCAATGCTAACAAATTACGGTGATGAATCAGTGTAATGGATAAACTATAATTAAATGTCAGCATATTTAACACAAACACAACTGGTCTCAGATACCTCTGGTAAAACTTTAATTAAACTGAAAGATTGATGCCTTTGGTACTCTGTTTTAATGTTTTTTTTTTTTTTTTTTTAAACTAAGTTCATTGTTAATTCCTATGAGATGCTGTTAAAGGCCTTAGGTGCCGACGCAGAAGTTGTTCTGTTCAAGTTGATTTTGTTTCTGAAACTTGTATTGGCTCATTCTTCTAAGAGGATATTTAATCACAGTTTCACTCCTTTTCTCATGCGCAGGAGAACCACTGTCGCAGGATTAAGATCCTGGGCGATTGTTACTACTGTGTGTCCGGCCTGACCCAACCCAAGACTGACCACGCCCACTGCTGTGTAGAGATGGGTCTGGACATGATTGACACCATAACGTGAGTGTTCAGTTTTTTATGAAGGAGGATTCTTGATTAAGATCTTGCAGTACTTTATAATAGTAACATTGTATAGTATGACGTCATCACTGTAAATGGATGGCAATAATAGTTAACTGTCCGTCCATTCAACTCTCTGACTCTGAAGCCAAAGTACCCCCTTGCGACAGGTACTAACATCTTAGTCAGACTCTAAGTCAGTGTCCGTGCAATGGAGATCGACTGGTGGAGCCATGGTGTGGATGTTTCATCCCTTTAACTCCAAAATGTAACTTACTGATAAACAGCGAAGATCACTCAGCTTTCTTAAGAGACTGTTGTGTTCGTTTTGGAGCAGACACTATCAGTTACAGAAAGTTCAATGACTCTAGCGTTTGTTTCCTTTTCTCTCGCTGTGACTCCTCTACTCTGCTGGTCCGATGCACACTGTGCACACTCCCTATATAAGGCATCGAGAACTTCACTCAACAGAAGTGTCGGGGGTTACGTCAGTATAATAAGAACTAACTATAATGACAAAAACCATATGTGAGATTAATGTATTTTTTGTGTATTACAGTTATAGTCTGACTCATGTCCTGTCCGTTAACATGGAGGAGGAGAAGCTTAGAGACTATATTGCATCCTGTAGTAGAGGGAGCTCAGATGTTTTGTTTTCTATTTTAGGGAAAGTGTCATGTCGCCAAGGTTTCAATACATTCTATGGTTCAATAGAATTTGCTTTGTTAATGGATTTTGTAGAAATTGAATCATTTTTCTAAAATCTAACTCAACAGTCTATTTCAGTGAGTTCATGTTGAGAGATTTCAATAGGGAAAACCACAGCCTTATTGTTACCCATGTGGGCTGTGGGTGAATTCTAACACTGAACATTTGAGCAAGCAGGGCTGCAGTTGGCAGAGGGAAAAGGCTCTATTGGAGAGAGAAAATAAGGGATTTTATTGAGCTTGAAAGAGCCTGTTTTCCCCTCACATCACTTATATAGTTTGGAAGGCAGAGGGTGAGGGATGGAGATGCAGCAGAGGATTAAATCAGAAAAATGTCATGACTTGACTGAAAGTCTGTTAATTAGATCACACTTTCTCCTCATCACCGATTAAATAGAAACGCTCAAACAAAGCAGTCCTTTTGTTCTTTGTTCTATTTTGGTGTGTTCGAGCAAGCTGTTTGTTTTCTCTCCACTTCTTGACAGATAGAATCTTACAAGGAATGATTCTTGCTTCAGATTTTACGTCGTTCTTAATTTAGGATGTGCATGTCACATGAACTGACCTTGATTAAGAATGAAGTTTGCTTTAATTAAAATGTTGTTGTATAGCAGAGCTGTTAGATTGAACACTGATGACTTCCTTTAGAGCCCATAATGGAAACTAAAATACTTTTTAAATTCATTAGGGGCTATGCTCATAAAAGGTGCATCTACAGGTATCAGACATGATGGTTAATCAAAAACTAAAAATATTTATATCGAAGTTTATCTAAACTTTAATGACACTGGGTTTAAGTTGGGTGTGTTTAAACTCAGATAATCTAGATGATCAAGCAAAATTAAATCTTCTACGCCCTCACAGTCTTGAGAAATGGTCTAGCAACAATTACAAAGCTTCAGTGAGGAGTTTTTAATTAGTAATGAAAACTGAAAAAAATTACCGAAGCATCTATATGATCTGCAGAAGCAAACGAGACCATCAGTAACAACATGGATTATTACTTTATTGTTATGTTCAATAGAGCCTGACCGATTAATCGCTGATAATGACAACCAATATTTGCTTATCTAGTGACTCTCCGTATCGGCTAATTTTATCACAGATATACGCAGAACTAGATTTATTTACCTGTCAAATACGATTTCATTTGAGTTTTGTTGTATTACACTAGCAGTTCTCTTTCTGGCTGTCAACAGCATAATGAGCTATATGAATTAAATCAAGCATTATCGCTCTCCAGAGTGTCAAGCGGAGATGCATGTACATGTGCAGCTACTCTCCAATTGAGTGACCATCTATCTTTTACAGTGAGTGTTTGATCCACATATGCAATACATGTATAAATCTTTTTTTTCTCCCCGATATCGATATCAGTATTGGCCCCAAAAATTTCATAGCGGTCGGGCAATCATTTTCAATGCCTGAAACAGTTACCGCAAGGTAGGTGTAGGACAAAGAAGAGCTTAAACGTGTGCTGCCAAAACAGACTTTTTACATTTTCGCCCGCAGAGATTCTCGATGAGTGAAATGTTTGACTGTTAAAAGACAGCAGGATGAGATTTTTTTGGGGGAAAAATCAATACTCACACATGTACATGACAAAATAAGCAAAGAGATAAATGGCACTCCTTTGTCCACAGGGGGCACCCATACTGACACAATGTTGCCCACAGGAGATGTAATGTTTTATTTAAACCATGTTTGTAATAGTTCTGAACATGTGTCAAAAGATTTTGCTCAGATCTTTGTGAACACTTCAACACTGATATCAAATATGCATTTTTAATATTTCAAGGTGAAATCCCAGAGGCATAGAGATTTATCTATTTCAACAACCAATGATAAAAGCAGTTGTTTTACATGCTCTCCTTTAAGTATTTATAAAACATAAAAGGTCGAACTCTTAGCTGCTTTGCTTACATAAAGTATAAACTTCAGCGTAGAAAAGTCTGTTCACCAGTGAGTCATAGATATGCTAATCTTATAACAGCACAGTGCTCATGTACATGAAATAAACACAACAAACATGTGCCCTAATAAAGCAAGTAAAGCATCTTGAAAGGCACTCTTAATGTCTTTGTGTTACATTTTAATGCATTGTTGTTTCTGTGCTACCTCATGATGCTCTGCCTCATTATAGATTCACTGCAGATATAGATTTGATATGATCTCTTTACCTCACTCTGACATGTGTTGTGCCCCTGCAGGTCAGTAGCCGAGGCCACAGAAGTCAACCTGAATATGCGTGTGGGCTTGCACACAGGTCGGGTGCTGTGTGGAGTGCTGGGCCTCAGGAAATGGCAGTATGATGTGTGGTCCAATGATGTGACCTTAGCCAATGTGATGGAGGCTGGAGGACTTCCAGGGTCAGTACTAGGTTTATTACATGAATAACAGCCTGAGCGGGATAGGAACACAAATCTTAGTCTTCTTTCATTGTGGTGTTCTAGAAAGAAAAAAACATTTTTAATGATTATTATATGATCTACATTGATGGTTGAAATCTAACTGTACACTATGGTATTAAATTATGGGTGTTTTAAAACAGACATCAACCGTTTGGTGGAATTTCAGATTTCTGACCTTATTTTTACAACCTTCTGCAAAACTTAACTTCAGATGCCCTGCTCTGACCGTCCTGTCTCCACAAAATGACATTAATGTACGACAAATATATATAGTATATATATATCATACATCTTAAGGAAACCAAAATGTTAATAGAATAATGTAACTAGCACGTTGCAAAAATGTCGATACAGAACATGTCAGTATATTATTTAGTAGTGTTGTAGTACTCAAAATCGGTCTTGGTCTCATGACCACTTTTTGAAGGTCTTGGTCTTGTCTCAGAATTGAAAGTATTTTATTTCGGTCTTGTCTCGGACTGGGTAGACTCCAGATTTTAAATCAAAACCGGTCAAGACCACCACCGATTTTTTCCACGTCTTCACTGTGATTAGAAAGAAAACGCCCCTTTCTAACAGAACAAATAACTTCAATTTATTAATAATTTCATTTATTTCCCCCCATGACGGCTGCAACCGTCCCGATGTTATAGTCTAAGTGAGTGACAGGCCCAATGCACACAAGATGAAGATTTCTTAATTATATTTATGGTCTTGATCTTGTTCTTGACGAGGTCTCAATCCCTAAATGTTGTGGTCTTGTCTCTATTATTATTATTATTATTATTATTATTATTATTATTATTAATAATAATAATAATAATAATAATAATAATAATAATAATAATAATAATAATCTTGCAATACACTATCCACACTTACAGTAGGACCTGTAGCATAATACAACGTTTTATGGTTATGTTTCATACAGAGCAATTTAGCAGCGACTTTTTGAGACTCGACTTTAAAAAAAATAAAAATCCAAACGATAACACAATCAGTTAAGTTGTATCTTAATTTCTAAGTGGAGTCCAAAGATTTTCCTTTCAAACGTTATGAGAAAAAAAAAAGTAATATTGCTCACTGTTTTCCTCAGGAAAGTCCACATCACCAGATCTACGTTGGAGTGCCTAAATGGAGATTATGAGGTGGAACCTGGAAATGGACATGAAAGGAACGCCTTCCTCCAAAAACATGAAATTGAAACCTTCTTTATAGTGCCATCTCACCGAAGGAAGGTACCGTATTGTAATTCTGCTCTGAGTAATGTGTGCTTAACATACTGAATATTTCTTTGAGCTGTAAGCAAGGGAAGATGACTAAGATGACAGCATCAGCTTTATCCTCAGACGACACTTTTTGTTTAAACTTGGTCTCATTTGGTCCTCTTCTTACCTAGACGGTGCAGTAAACACATAATGACTGCAGGCTGCATGCTCATTTGTATTAAGTTCAACTACTTTTCCTTGTGATTCAGAGTAGACTCAGTTCTAAATACAACAGGATTATTCTGTGTTTTCTCTACCATGCAGATACAATAATATAATTGACTTTAGCATCCAGCGTCATATGAAGGAGCTCTCACGCATATTTTACAGAGCTGATCTCTCTTCCAGCCCTTAATGGATTGGGACTGGGGCTGTAGAGACTACAGAAAACCAAAAAAAACAGCCCAAGGCATCCATCATCTCAAATCTGCACAGTTCAACAAACTTACAGAGATATACGTGTGTGTCAATGATTGCACATAAACACGCACATCTTTAACCGATGTTGCAGCCGGAGAGGGAATTTCAGTCTTGTGTTTGCTCTCGTCTCCTCTCCTCTCCTCTCCTCTCTTCTCCTCTCTTCTTCTCTCCTCTCCTCTCCTCTCCTCTCCTCTCCTCTCCTCTCCTCTCCTCTCCTCTCCTTCTCCTTCTCCTCTCCTCTCCTCTCCTCTCCTTCTCCTTCTCCTCTCCTCTCCTCTCCTTCTCCTTCTCCTCTCCTCTCCTCTCCTCTCCCTCTAGAAGCAGGTTTTAGGTTATGCAATACAAAGCTTGTGCATAGGAATCCTTATGTGAACCTGTAACATCCCAGTTGCGTGTTTTATTTTCCCTTTGATATACGGGAGACTTTGCTAATCCGCTTAATAGTGCTGTTGGTTAGGCTTCATCAAAGACATGGCACACAGATAGATACTTCCTCACTAAGCTGTGTTAGATAGGCTTCTGCTCACTCTTGCTTTTGTGTCGTTAATTACTCCTGCACAGGGACACATTGCCAATTTTGTGTATCAAACAAACGTATGTTTCCCACTAAAAATGACCCCTCCTCATACTCTTTTATACTTGTTAAGTGTTTTTGAAATAGCTGATATAAAGGACAATCAGGGCCTAACCCACCTTATATGAACCTCTTTCTAGTTAAACACTAGAGCCTGATAATAATGATTGCATGCATGTGTGTCTGTGTGCATGAGCATGTGTGCACATACATACTGTCCAATGCCTGTGCATGATTTACCTTTACATAATACATATAGCTGTGTGGGGTATCATGACTAAATCCTTGTTCCCGTTTCTTATCTGGTGACAGATATTCCCAGGATTGATTCTTTCGGATATAAAGCCCGCCAAAAAGATGAAGTTCAAAACTGTGTGCTACTTACTAGTGCAGCTTATGCACTGCAGGAAGATGTTCAAGGCTGAGATTCCCTTCTCCAATGTCATGAACTGCGAGGACGGTGATAAGGTATAAACTCTCAGTGTCTGTGTTGACGTCTTCTGTGTTTGTCTGTGCTATGATTTGTGTTAATATAGAGGCAAAGAGGTGCACCCTCTGAATGTGTAAAACGTTGTTGTTTAAAAGTTCTAGATTTCCAATTGCCCCTGAATGTGACCTTCATTTTAAGCCAATTTTTTCATTCTCTTAAAGTCGGTGTTTCATTACAGCATTATATGATAATGATAATTAAATTAGTGGCGTAAGTTGAGTATTTCAGGTCATGCCTCAGCTCTCTGCTTTAGGATTTTACAAACCAAAGCAAAAGTCCCCAAACTTTTAAGAACATGTAGCACTTTGTTCCAAATTAAAATGAAGAGTAAACACACGTTTTAATAATTGGAATAACATTATTGTGGTGAGTTGAATAGGCCTGTTTTTGGCAGTGTTTTAGACTTCAGGTGTGAGTGCAGCAACCATATGTCACATTGTCAGAGCCCATGTTGTAACTTACCTTTTGACTATTTTTTAACCTTATTGTCATTTAAAGAATTAATGAATTAGCTTTATCCAGATCCAAATGCATTAGGTCTACAATAATGTGACTAGTTCATGTGATGTTGGGTGTAGCCTGGCATCATTTTTACATAACTGTAATGTAATATTAGTCATACTTTTTAATCATTCTGAAATAATTCCCATTAAATGAAATTCTTTTGGTTTTTAGGGGAAAGACTTGGGCCATTAAGAGTGCGAGTAGATGTAATTCCAGCTGTAGCGTTCCACTAACTGAAGCTCACATATCACCAAAGTTACACATACCACAGTTTAAGAATCACTGTGCTAAAGCTTTAAATAACATCGTTCCAACAGGATCGTCCAAGGGGTCCTCTGAAAACATCATGTGGATTCCTTCATGGTTCAGTAGCTTTACAAATGTGAACTCTTGGGCGGTAGATTTACCATGTGTAAGAGATGTGTCTTTTCGTATAGCTGTAACACAAATTAGGTTTTTCTCACCTCATTGAACATTACACAATGCTCTCATGCATTACATGGAAATCAGAACTATCAATATCCCCCATATAGTAATCCCTCTGTAGTGTAGTTAACACAGATTGTGTTTTCTTTTGATGTTTTGTTGCACATAAAAACTTTTTCTGTGCTACAAATTAGCTGAATTAGCAAACCACAGTTTAGTTGAAATAATTCATAATTCCAGGCTTCAAAATGCTTCACAAACTTGCTCTTTAAATTTAACATTTATTTAGGTATAGATATAAAGCTTTCACAAGGTGTATTCATTTATAGTAAGAAGATAGAGGTAGTGACAATAAGTGATGATCATATTAGCTGTAATGACCTCAGACTGGTGCTCTATCACACACACACACACACACACCCACACCCACACACCCACACACACACACACACACACACACACACACACACACACACACACACACACACACACATACAGTATTCCCCTCACATCCATATACTATACTGTCAGTGACACAGCGGTCTGGCTACATGTCAATATATCAATATGTCAATATATATATATTTTTTATTAGTATGGAGGTTGGACTCATGATGCTACATATTGTGGATCTTTTCTGATACTGTATGATAGTGTCTGCCCTTGAATCTATATATATATATATATATATATATATATATATATATATATAACACCTTTGATGATAGCATCCTCCCATTGTAGACAGTAGTCAGATTAGTATAAAATGGACAAATGAAAAAGTAGGGACAGCTTAAGTTATACACACATTTTACACTGAGTAGTTATTTCACATTCAGGCCACACACACTTGAATTGTGTGAAATGGCATATGCATTCAAGGCACGGAGGGGGAGTGATATGAAGGACCAGGGTTGAATGAATAGGATTTTCAGTGCAGCAGACATAGCTGAATGATTGGTCCTGTGCTGCTCGGAGCAAAATATGAAACGTATGGAGAAGTGGGCCTCTGCAGGAGGAGAAATTTGATTGAAGGACAAACAGGAAACACTGGAGGGAGTAAATAAGAAAAGATGAAGCAAGGGTGTGAGGAAGAAGGTAAGGATGAACAGAAATGAAACATGAAAGAAGGACAAAATCAAGGAAGAAAAGCAGGGAGCAGTGTAAAATATACAGGAGCAGGAATGGAAGGGGCGACATATCGGAACAAAGATAGAAACAAGGGATCATAAAGGAGAACATTTTGAGGCATTTAAGTGAAAAGAACGTGCTGTTTTGTAGTGGAGTATATACTGTAGTAGCAAGACAAAATATAAGTAAGAAAGATCCTACAGAAGCTAAGAAGGTTAGAAAGAAAAAGGATGGGTGTACAGAAGCGAGGGAGGAGGAACGAAAGAAAGAATATGTGGATTTTAAATATGAAAAGAAAAATACACAGACACTGAGCTGAGCAATATGGAGCAAAAATCATAGCTCAGTATTTCTTTAGCTGAATGGTGATACACAATACATCACAATATTTAACCTGTAAAGCAATAAAACAAAACAAAGTCAGTTCTAAGTCAAATCCACATGGGCCACATTCCAAATGTCACTCAGGTACTTTTATGAACAGCCTGCTGCACAATGTGAACATGTACATGAAAAATAACTTAAAAAAACATTTGTGAAATATTAATAATATTATTAAATAAACATGCTTACTCAGTAAAATAAAATACAATTTTATAAATGTTTAAATTTGCTCAGAGAGAGAGAGAGTGAGAGAGAACACAGTGAAGAGAGGACAGACAGGGAGAGGAAAAATAGGCGGATTAGCTGCTGTTCGTGAGGAACGTATGATGTTTTTTTGACCATGTTTTGTCCTTTATCTCGTTTGAAAATATAGCAATATTTCTTAAAAACTCTATATTTTTCCCAGCCCTAACCGAAACAGAGAGGAGATCGAAGTAAGGCAGGTAATAAGAATGAAAATACAGAAGTTTGGAAGAAAACAAGAAAGAGTAACTCAAAGCATAGAAGGAAATAAGGATGAATATAAGAAAGCACTGAATCATGAATGACATGAAGTAGGCTGTTCAAAAACAGAAACAAATGAAGCAGAGATCAAAAAGACAAACATTTAGAAGTTGGGAAGATAATAAAGAAGCATGTGGGAAGCAGATAAGGAAAGAAATAGTTGAGAAAGCATCAGGAAGCATGGCATGCTGTAGGATCAACATAATGAAAAACAAATGGGAGCAGGGTACGCAAAAATACATTAAAGCACAAAAGGTTGTAAGGAAGAATGTGTAGATGTTGGTTATGAAAAAGGAAGTTAAGATTAACATCAAATAAACAAGGAGGGTAGTAAAGAAAAGAAATATGGAAGCAAGGGGGAAAATGAAGGGAGGAAGCGGGAATAATTAACGGTAAGGAAGGACATTAATATAGAAGAAAGAAAAGGAGGAAATGCAGCAAGTAAACATTCATGTCATGTAATGAACTCATGAACACTTTTCCTCCCTTACTCTGCCACTGAGCTTAACAATTCATCCAGAATGCTCTCTTATATGGACAGACATACGCACACACACACACACACACAAACACACACACACACACACACACACACACATACACACGTACTCTGCCATGTCTCTGGCTTTGCTCCAGTGGCCAATGTTTTGCATAGCTGCTCATTTCGGCTGCTGTAGACACTCAGACTCAGCGGGGTGCGTTCAGTAATGAAGTTAAGTGTGAAGGCAATGGCCTGATTTGGAAGTATAATAAGCTGTTGTTCACTCTTATCCAACCCTGTCCCTAATATGATAACACTCCAATGGTATAGAGAGAATACAGGAAACTGAATTTTAGCCTGTTAATCACACTATTGTTTCTAGAGTTCTTTCTTTTCAATGTCTTTTCTTGTTTTTATCCCCCCTAGCGGAGAGCGATGCGAACAGCTCCACAGAAGCTGAGGAACCGTACCAACACAAACCAGGCTAACTTGATCCAGAGCAGCCCGAGAACCCGGGTCAACCGCTACATCGGCCGGCTGATCGAGGCCCGTCAGACCGAGTCGGACACGGCAGACCTCAACTTCCTCACACTCATGTACAAGTGCTCTGAGCGCGAGCAGAGGGTAGGGGTAACATACTTAATATGCACAGTGAAATGAACTGTCCTATTATGTCACTCACTTGTATCTGCTCTCTGTTTGTACACAGTACCACCAGGTTCCTGATGAGTACTTCACCAGTGCAGTGGTGCTCTCTCTAATCCTAGCTGCCTTGTTTGGCCTTGTCTATCTTCTCATCATACCACAGTATGCTCAGCAAATTCTCTTGTTTTCCCCCTTTCTCTCTCTCTCTCTCTCTCTGTCTCTCTCTCTCTCTGTCTCTCTCTCTCTCTCTCTGTCTCTCTCTCTCTCTCTCTCTGTCTCGTTGTCTCTCTGTCCCTCTCTCTCTCTCTTCCTGTATCTCTTTTATTGACTCTTTTGAGATTCAGTCTGCTTAACTAACCGTTTCAATCTTCCTCTCTCTCTCTCTCTTTCTACTCAGGGGCACAGTGGTACTTGTTCTTCTCGTCTTCTGCATCTGTTTCCTAGTAGCTTGTATAATGTACCTGCATATAACTAAATTACAGGTAAATACGGCTGCTTTCTTATCCTAACCCTACTGAATACAGGACTTTACTTTTCTCTCAAACCTCTAATTTCAACATTTATCAGTCCTGTGTGAGTTGGTAAGTGTACCCTTCTCGCTTATTCTTTACCCTGCTATGATTCTTGGCGGACTAAAATATAACATGTAAATGCACTATAAAAAGCCATGTAATGACCATTCCCTTTTTTTTTAAATTAGTTGCAATATTACTTTAAAGCCCCTTTGCAGTATTTCAACTTGGATAGCTAGCTCACTTATTTTCAGCTTTTGTTGAGTCTTATGGTTTTCATCAATTCTCCTGATGACATTAAGCTCCCTCTCCTCTCTTTCTTCTTTTTACACACCTTACTTGCCTCGTGATATCTCAGTATCTGGCTGCACAACATTTTCATCATTTTTCTCACAAACTATTTTTAACAGCTACTTACACTTTTTGTCCTGTTATAATCTTCTTGGTACAAGCACATATACTACACACACACAATGTTGGCATGCTTTACATTCCCATCTAATGTTCATTTTCTCTCAGTGTTTTCCAGGGTGCCTGACTATTCAGATCCGCACTGCTCTCTGCATTCTCATAGTGCTCTTAATCTACGCTGTGGCCCAGGCCTGTGTGGTAAGTGGAATAGGTGATAGTTAAATAACAGCCTTCCAAAACACTGCACTTTACTGGCCAACCTGTGAAGGATTAGAATGTTAAACAAGGAAATCAAAAGTATGGTAAACAACAAATGCCAGTTGAGAGAGAACATGGTTGCTGTCAGTCATATGTGCTGCATTTCAGCCTCTTGTGGCTGAAATGAATATCACAACAACAAACTCTTTTTAAAAAAGAGCCCTGAAACACTACCTACTTGGCTTAATGTAAAAGATAACTAAACTCGGTTGATGTCGTTCAAGAGATTTAAACCTTTGTCAGAAAAGAAGCCTCGCAAAAAAAGAGGTGAAACGTCTTTAAGAACGTTTACCAAGTCCAGTTTATTTGAATAACCACGACCCAAATGACTGAGAACATTCACAGACATTTCTGAAACTGTGATAATTCTCCTCACCTTTTTTCACGGACAAAAAAAAAAATTATAATAGTTAAGACACTTCTGCTTTTCACCTAATAAAACTACCTTTCCATCCATATCACAGGTGAAAACGGTAACAAAGAAAGATTACCTCAGCAACCTTTCTTTAACCAGTTCAAATATATTTTTCCATACAGGGTGATTAGAGAAATTATCTTACAAAACTCTTTTGCCAACTTGGCCAAACTTTTATAACCCCCACCTTTTTCACTGATGAAGAAAAAATAATAAACATGGATAATGTTGCGAAACCTTTTTGCCCCCCTTTCCAAGATCAAAACCGCAGGAGAAAGGGTTGAAAATGGATCACTAGTTCTTTCTTTTTTTGTAAAAGTACCACTGAAAAATTCCTCTTAAGTATCCGGCTATCTTCATGACCATTTATCTTCTTGTTTCGCCTCTGTCAGGTGGGCTGTATGCCCTGGTTGTGGGGTAGTGCCAATACCAACAGTTCCATCATCATCATCGATGCGGACGGCGGCGCCAACCACACCATGGCAGAGCTGCCTTGTGACGGTGCCCGATACGCCTTTCTGTCTTGTGTGGTGGGAACACTTACCCTGGCACTTTTCCTGCGGGTCTCCTGGCTGCCAAAGATGGCGCTAATGCTGCTTCTGGGGGTGCTGTACATCACCGTGCTGGAACTCAGTGGCTTTCGCAAGACAGCAGGGTGAGGGTTCACGCCGCACTACAGAAACAGTCATGCAAAGCACTTCTTTTGCATATTTTTTTTATTTCTGTCCCTGACATACATACATGTATGACAACAGCAAACATCTTATCAGAGCTTAAAGTAAGAGTCCCCTGATCTACTTATGATTGTGCATCATTCGAGTAGCAGAGGCGAAGTGTTTGGCTGTGAATGTCCAGAAAAAGGTTTCTGTGTTTGTTTTAGAGAGAGCAGATAACCAGGAGTTTGGGAGAACATTTACTGTACATGTACTGAGATAAATGTGAGTGGAGGAGTCTTTTGCTTGTCTGCAGCCCACATGCTCTTTCATTTTCCATCCTTTCAGGGCAGCACATGTGCTCATTAGTTCCAAATCAGAAGCCTGAAAGGACACTGTGGGCTGGATGACAGTAGCTGTACAGAGGGGCCCAGCCAATTTCATTGGAGCTCTGAAAATAAACGTGTCCCTGAAAAGTGGTTATGTTGAATTTCTTACAATTATTCAGAGAAAGAATTGTAACTGAAAAACATACTTTGTTGAGATGCACATAATGCATCAGTCAATAATATAATTTTGAATTGTTGAAAATTTCGTTAGTACAATTTTGTGTTGATGTTCCCTATGAAAAAAATATATACATTTTTAATTATTTCTTAAAACTATACTTAAAAATACTCTCTGCACTGTGGGGGGTCCATTCAACTTCTCATGTGTAGTTTTGTGTGTGGTCCAGTCCAGTGCTGACGTGTGTGTTGGTCTCTTCCACAGTGGGGAGTCCTCCCACATCTGGGGCTATGAGCCCATCCTGTCTCTGTTGCTCTTTGTCAGTGCCCTGGCCCTCCACTCCAGGCAACTTGACCTCAAACTACGCTTGGACTTCCTTTGGGCTGTGCAGGTCAGGAAGTGTGTGTATCAGTGTGTCTGTGACAGAGATTTAAATCTAATGATCAAAACACAAGTTTAAAACAGAACAAACAAAGTAGACAAAGTGTACTGTATGAATGGTGACATTTGATCTTTGAAACAAGTAAACTGTTGAGTTATGTTCAGTGGATTTGTACATTTTTGCTGTCTTTTTTTCGGTAAATATGATGGTAAAAGGCTTCATTTAGATTTATGTCTTTTGGCACAACTATAGGGCATAGTGGGACTGAAAGTGTTGTGCAATTTGTGAATTTGAAGCACTTGCTGCTTGTTAAACTCCAAGTCCATACAGAATGCAAATACAGGCCATGTAGGAAGGCTTGTGAAGTTTTATACTGACCCCAAGTGGTGAAAATGTTCAATTTAAGGCTGCATCTGTTTATTTGCTCTTTGCTTCATTTGCTGACAGGCCGAAGAGGAAAGAGACGGCATGGAGAAAGTCAAGCTGGACAATCGGAGGATTCTCTTCAATCTTCTGCCCGCACACGTGGCTCAACACTTCCTGTTGTCAAACCCCAGGAACATGGTGAGCCTCGCTAATAGACACGCAGACAGACAGACAGACAAACAGGTAGATAAACAGGCAGAAAACCAAAAATAACGTCTGAGTAAGTCATCAAAGGACCTGAATTATCCCTTTTCTGTGCTCTTTCTTTTTCTATTAGGATCTCTACTATCAATCATACGCACAGGTGGGTGTGCTGTTCGCCTCGATCCCTAACTTCAATGATTTCTACATCGAGCTGGATGGTAACAACATGGGAGTGGAGTGCCTCAGACTTCTGAATGAGATCATCGCTGACTTTGATGAGGTGGGTTTGTTTTTTTTTTCTGCTGACTTTCAACATTAACTTCTTGGAGGTTTGTTGCTTTGTGTGTTTATTTGAATGTAAATGGTTTGCAGCTCATGGATAAGGAATGCTACAAAGACATAGAGAAAATCAAAACCATTGGAAGTACATACATGGCAGCAGTGGGCCTTGTCCCGACCATTGGTACCAAGGTGACATGACCCTTGTTTTTCTGTTAGCACATGTATGAATACATAGCTCGTTGCAATGAAGATAATATGAAGGATCATTTTAAACAGATTCTAACTGATTGGTGACCGTATCCCCTTTAGGCCAAAAAATCAGTTTATGACCATTTGAGCACAATAGCGGACTACGCCATCGAGATGTTTGATGTTTTGGATGAAATCAACTACCAGTCATACAATGAGTTTGTTTTGAGAGTGGGTGAGTGTAAACTTGTAATCCTACTATGATACAACTACAAATGAGAGGGTTTTGTATTTATTTAACATTTTCCTTTGTTTGTGTAGGTATCAATGTTGGTCCAGTGGTCGCAGGGGTGATTGGCGCAAGGCGACCTCAGTATGACATCTGGGGGAACACAGTTAATGTGGCCAGCAGGATGGACAGTACTGGAGTACCAGGGAAGATACAGGTATCCAACACACTTTGCAATATTAATCTAAAGACACTTTTCAGATGAGGTTAATTTGATTTACTGACATAGGAAAACAACTATATATATATATACTTCAGTTGTAAAGGTTGCATTAGCTTATAAGTTGGTCAAGTCCTGAGCTGACCCTTTTCAGTGAAGTTCACTCAAAACTTTTAGTTTTAACTTTCAAAAATGTAGTTGAACTTGACTACACGGGTAACCTGCTGTGTTTGACCCTTTGGAAATCTCCTGTTTGCTTTGGCACTGAAATAGGCCCTTCAGCAGAGTGTCCAATCTGCAATATCTATTCATTGTTTCATAACAGAGACGAGTAGTGGAACATGGCCCAGTACCTCAAGTTTGACATTTTTTGATGCAAAAATTGTGTAGTTTTTTTTTACTGTGAAGCATGATGCCATATTGACACCCATACAATATAATTTCATACAGAAGACCAAGTGATTCAAAGGATTTTAATTTGATGTTTGATTGAGCTTTGTTGAACCCTGATGAAGAGTTCAATATTTTCCAACATAGATTATGTCAATAATGAATATATTTCTTTGTTGTTTGATACAGGTGACTGAAGAGGTCTATCGCCTACTAAATACCAACTACGACCTGGTGTGCCGTGGCAAAGTGAGTGTCAAGGGTAAAGGTGAGATGCTGACCTACTTCCTGGAGGGGAAGGTTCAGGGCGTGGGCACTGTAACCACTTCCTCAGTGGTGCGTTCCGCCAGCCTGGCGCGTCGGATCCATTCCTGTGGCAAGACTAGTGTCCCGACCAAACTGGGGAGCGTCTCCTCATCCGCTAGCCTTGCTGCTTATGCCAGCATGGGCAGCAACATGCAGATTAACGCTGCCAACAGCAGCAACAGCCAAGCGACATGCCTTCCTTCATCCTGCGTGCCCGCAGTGGGTGAGGAGGACGAGGAAGAGGACGTAGAGGTTACAGGGATTGAGATTGGGGCTGTTGCAGATGTGTCAGTGTAAAAAAGGACAAGACCAAAAAAATTTAAGGAAGAAAGGAAAGAAATCCCTGGTCTGAGGCCTAGAGGAGACAGGGCTGTCCCGGTTCTCCTTTAAATCCTAGCCACTGGTACCAACCAGGACATGCTCGTTCAGGATATGAATATTCTGAGAAATAACATGATGATGCAGACAATCATAGCAGCTCTAAGGAGTGTTTAACTGTGTGAGGGAAAAGGTGAGAAGAAGAAAGACACCCGGAATCAAGAGTCATCTTTTTAACATCTTTTTTCCAGATGATGCAGTTTGTGGTGTTCCTGGGTTCCCACAGATCCAGGTTTACAGTAATGTGCATCTTTGTTTTATAGAACATGCTCCATGTACAAGGGGGTTTGGGAAATTAATATCCAGAAAAAGACTGATCTTGCTATTGCTTTTGCACTGTCTTTCTGAATATGCCAAGGAAACATTGCATTATCTACAGAAGAAATTGTGTTTTTATTTTGTTGGTGTATGTAAGCATGCATGCGTGTATTTGTGAGTGGGTGTAAGCATGTGTGGTCAATTCTGAATTGTAACGAAAACAGCACAAAGTCCTTTTTTTAAATTCTTGGAGCTCATTGGATGAAACTGGCTTTTTATGACATATTTACATTCAATAGTGCATGACTTTTGAATTGTTGACAGCCATAGTTACAGTACTCCTGTTGAAATAAAACCAAAGTATTGAGCTTTCATTAGATCTTTAGTGTTACAGCTTATGTTGCCTCATCACACAACACAGCGAGAGAGAGAGAGAGAGAAAATGTTGCAGTATTCTTGGACACATTTTGTACGTGGGACGTCTTCAAACAACTTTAAAAGTGACTTTTTAACAGAGAGAAATGTACCTGAACTGCAATTATTCATGAGGGTTTAATTTAATATTGCATTAAAGGCTGATGAATGGAGCAAAGGAAGGTGTTTAGTCCTCAAAGTATTTCTAGTTGTAGTGCTGCTATGAAATAAATTAAAGCCAAACTGGATTAGTGACAAAGTATGATTAACATTGCATAAAGGACTAATACACCCTTATGTAGGTGCAAACATACATGTGGAAATCCAGGAACGCATACATCAACAGAGAGGAAATCACATACAGGCACAAACAATAAGCACACAGCTTCTACAAATGCACAATGTAGTCCTTTAGCCAATGCCTTTCAAATGCTCCATGTACATTGACACATCTCTTGAGGCAACAGAAGCTTTGGTGCATCATCCAGCTATACTGTCGTCTTGCAGACATTTATCACTATACTCCAGCTTCTTTGATAAACTCGAGCTTCATTTTGGGAATTCCTCATAAAATGTAAGCTTTGGCACGTCTCTTTCCTCAAATACAGTTTCAGAAATGTGAGGCGCTTCAGATATCTTTATAGCCTGTATCTTTAGCATCATAGAACTTTCACTTTATCTGCAAAAGTGTAATTTCATCATGTTTCAAGTTTTTGCCTTATTAAATAAGCTTACAGTGATTGCAACCTGCCTTTTTAGATATATACACTTTGATATGCAGAGCATACCTTTTTGTAAATAGCCAAAAACTGCAAACTATGTTGTATCTTGTACAGTGTAAAGTTGGTTTATTTGAATATTTTGTAATAAAGACAATATTGGTGTATAAAATAACAAATGAGTAAGGCTGTAAATATCGGTATAAATGTGTAGCTGCTGACACACAAAACACATAGGTGTTAAGGATTGTGGACTAGGATGAAATGGTAAATGGTGATGTTTGTTGATTTTTATGTATGAGAACTATGAGGCCACCAAACATCAATATGTGCATG